>NW_026853011.1:0-136295 GCF_026571515.1 Ruditapes philippinarum | reverse complement strand
GACGTGAACATCGATGATGTCATTTGCAACATAAATTATGACGTCACTTCATTGAGTTGGTGCTTAACTATTCGCTATCTAATTTTATTCGTAATTGAAATCGAAATTGAAATAATAAACAAATAAATACGGCATCTTGATTAAAGACTTCTTAGGGTATGAGATTACATTGTAGAATTCACATGCTGATGAAAATGAGAATATAAGCAATTGAAAAAAAGTCCGTTAAAAATGGGCGGGGCTTATTTTTGATATCAGGTTACTGACCTGATATCAAAAATAATTATCAGGCAAGACAGTGTTATCGGGCAGTTACCATAGCAGTTGCATGATAAAAATGAAAATACTACTACTTTTAATCATGATTTTAACATGAATTTATATCTTGCGACATTTAACGGTAGTGTTGCGACATTTAACGGTAGCGGAAATTCGTGCGACATTTAACGTTAACATTGCGACATTTAACGGCAAATGATTTTGCGACATTTAGCTGCAGTTGCGACATTTAGCGGTATTGGTGCGACATTTAGCGGTAAGTGCGACATTTAGCGGCGTTGCGACATATAACGGCGCCACATACGTTTTGGCAAATTCGGCGTAACTACATTGTACTAATTCACATTGTGCTACGGGATAAATATGCAATGTTAATTAATTATAGCTTGGGCTTAAGGAGCATCATTTTCTGTATTGAAAAACTTAAACAGCCCCTTTCAAAGTATATGCTTTGCGTATAGTATTTATATATACTACATATAATTATAACAAAAGATATGTACATGTACGTGTAGTGATATTTTAAAAATATGTTCAACGCTCATAACAATATGAAAACAACCGGGCGACCATGGCAGACTTCATAATTATGTTCATAAGAATATCTTAAATCGTTTAAAATAGTCCATTTTCAAATCCTGTCCTGTTTGGAAACTTTGTCACATCGCAGAACATTTAAAAAATGCAGTCTCCATGCTGATAAAATATTCTTCATCTACACTACGTCTATTGTAATTCACGTAAGCCTATTTTAAGGCGGACAGACGATCAGGACCGGGTTGTTCAAAACATTGGTTAAAATTAACCAATGGATAGCTTATCCACTGGTTAAATCCTAAACCAACGGCCAGCTATCCAGTAGATAAAATTTCATTGTTCGACAGTTGGATAGTACACTGGCTACCTATCCAGTGGATAGCGTATTTATCCACTGGTTAAGTACCACAATGCAACAGGGTTGGTTAGTGATTCTGGAAACAAAATGGCCGATTTTTTGATGAATAATAATTTTTTTAGAATTAAAAAGCTCCCAAAGAAATAATTTTGCATGTTTGTGCTTTCTTGTTTTTGGAATTAAACAACAAGTATATCAAAGGCCTTAAAGTATCGATACGTCTCTTTTCCCGTAGACACACATAAGAAAAAAATCAAAAACAACTTTTTTTCAAATTTTGAATTGAAATTACTTCCATTAGATGAGTAATGTTCTAACTAAGAAAATGAGTACTGACACTTGTATGTTTTATTAAAAAATAAGAAAGTTATGACTGTTTAACTGAATTTTCTGAACTACAACAACAACACATTTAGATTGAAAAATGGTTCTAAAAGCACTTTTTCAGAAATGTTTGAATTTAATCCTATGCATTTCATATGAAATGTTCTAGTTAAGAAAAAATTAACTCATATTTGTAAGAAAAATCTGGTTTTAAACAAGTTTTAATGATTTTATCTATGACTAACCACTGGTTAAGGGCATTATCCGGTGGTCATAGGACTGGTTAAAGTTAACCGCTGGATAACGCATTTTATCCATTGGATAAGTTTTGAGCAACAGAATTTAACCAACAGACAAAATTTAACCAGCGGATAATGAATTTAACCACTGGTTAACACTAACCAATGTTTTGAACAACCGGATCCTGACGTTTATAACGTAACAATACGTCACTGATAGTATGACGTAGTTAGCGACGCGTATATAGCGTTGTTTCTATGAAGAAAGCGGCAGTTTGAAAAGTTATCAATTGCAAGAGCGGCTTTGATTAATAGAAAAAAAAACAAAAACAAAAAAAAATGTATAATAAAAATGGATAAATCGTTAGATAAAGGTAAGAAAGTTTAGTTTACTGCAATACATTTGAATATGTTCCGGTATTTTAAGATATAATCTATAATATTCCGCGCTGTTGCAGATATGTGTGTCTCTTTCGCCGTTGAACTTTCATTGTCTTTTCATATATATTAAATTACATTTTGTCTATACGATTCAATGTTTTATTTTCAATTATGTTTTATTGACAATAAATGTGTGGCAATTATGCATTTATTCTGAATTTTGTCAACCATATATTTACTGTACAGTATGCTGTTTAGAATTCTTGTAAAACAATAATATTGCAAGCATGTCAATGCAATTACACGGGATCAGATCTTAAATTAATAAATTTTAATTATCTATATGTATAAACGTAATCCTTTATTTTAGATGCTATTGAAGATAAACTGATAATAATATATGTGATAGAAAAGAAAAAAATCCTAGAACAAAAACGATTCGCATTGTAAAAGTTTTGAATAATCTTTTACACTGAAATGTCATAACTATTCTACATTCTGTCGTTATCAAGAAAGTGCTTTATTTTAGGTCCAACCGCGGCGGATTTCGAGGAACTGACCATTCTTCTGCAGAACAGAGCTTTCGTGGATTATCTCAATATTTTCCTTTGTCTGCCTGTAAGTAACATACATGTACTTGTATACTAAAAACTTACATAAACTTAATATATAATTGACAACTATACATCCTCATTTGAAGCAGAATTTTAATTTGTTATTGGTTGTTTTCATTTAGAAAACATTTACTGAATATTGCTTTGTTTTTATGGTCAATTATTTCATATATCCTCTTTTATGTGGAACTGTGTATGTATAAGTAAGTATTTAATGTGTATAAAGCTATATATCTGCTGCAAAAATTATTGTTTGAATTTTAAACAAGAAATAGTTAATAAAAGATACTCAGACGAGATAAAACTGCTTTTGCTTGCATAGGTTGTTTCGAGGTTGTTTTTTTTATAGCATTTAAATGATTAGATTTAGGAAACAGTGCAAGATATGTTTCTAAATGACGTACATATATGTATTCATGTATATATTAATATATGCTTCATTAATATTGATAACATATGAAAATTATGAAATACATATGAATTAAACACATCAATAATTATAATACCACAAACGCTGGACATACTGAGAGTAAAGGAAAGGTCGAACTTTTATATTTCGTGCCTTTCAGTATTTTTATGTACAGAATTTTCAGGATTGTGAGCGTTATTGGTAGTCTCATCATTTTGAACAAGGAGGACTCAAATATCCGAGAAATTTGACTAGGATTAGTTAGGAAGTGAGGAAAGTTAGGAAATTTTAAAAGGACCAACGGACATGCTACCTTTATTCTCAGACGAACTTCGGCTGAACAAAAAAAAGAAAAAGAAATTGAATATCATTTATACTAAATGTCTTATGTTATTCGCTAGAGAATTAACAAAATCTTAAAAGCAGTTTCTTATGTTGAATTAGGTATTCACTAAAAATTATAGAATTCTCAATTTATAATGTCTTAGGTTTGATAAGGTATAAAAATTAACAAAGTCTTAGAAGCAGTTTCTTATGTTGAATTAGATATTCACTAAATAATCAAAGAATTCTAACGAATCAATTGTTCCCGAAACTCCTTTTGATTAATTAATTTGGATAAGTATACGTTTCAAAAAATATCCTTTTATCATTTTACTAATGTTAAAAATGGTCAATGAGATTTTCTGATTTCAGTTGCAATTTTAAAATGACCAATGAAAAAAATCCTGTTTATATTCAGTTCAATACCGGAAGTCAACCCGGTCTCAGAAGTTCTCAGTCCGAAAGCAGATTACTTTTAAAATGCTTGTATGAAATACATACGAAAGCAAATTCCATTAAAAGCGAAATGCACATGCACGAAATCACTGCCTAAAAGATAAAAACATTCTAAAAAATGCTGTTTTTTTTTTTGTTCACAACACTCTACATGGAGAATAATATTTTGTTCCGAAACATTTTATTATGTTTACGTACAATATTCAAGTGTATTTAATATATTGTAACAAGTCATTCTATTTCTCAACTCTTTCTAGAATCAACCATTGGATTATGGAACAAATAAAATTTTACTGTTGTTAAAATTAAGATTTTTTTTTTACAAAAGATATAGTTTTATACAAATCTCTCCGGTACTCTCAGCTATCTATGTCAAAGAAGTGATTGATGCCTTCAATTGGTATAAAGTTTATTACTTTTATAATTAATGAACTTGACTGTCGATGACATGGGTCATTTATATTTTCCTGGTCTAAATTAGATTTCAAATGATACAGTTACATTATTGTTTGTCGTTACAGTGGCACGTATATTTCAATGAAAATTTCTATACATTTGTTTTTTACAGGTTTTTGGTCAGCACGTTCTCTATAACTTCTTAGAACTGGAATTTGAGTTCGAGCCTCCGATTCAAAACAGACGACATGTAAGTAGTAAATAACAACGCATGAAGGTCAACATTAAAGGCACATTATGCTTCAGAAACAAATGAATTTTTACTTCTCAAGAAAGGTCAAACATGAATTTTTTAAAGTTTAAATAATGGTTTTAGATGCTTGTTAACGAAGGAAAATAGCGCTAAATTTGTCATTAAAGTAGTAAAATGTAGATAAAGTAATATTTTGACTTCAATACACAATACCAAATCAGTATAACTGTAGTAATTGCCAAAGGCAACATATGAAAAAGGTAGATCAGATAATTGGCCAATGAGAAGATGTTTGGAAACTATGAAAGTATAGCAAGTATAAAAAGCTTTTGAAAAATAAAAAAATAAAGCTTTTCTTGGGCATAATGGGCCTTTAACCAAGTATAATGCCAAAGAATTACATCCAAACCATTGAGATTATGCGAAAGAAATACACCTAAAACATTTGAGGAAATGCAAAAGTAATACATCCAAACGTTTGAGATAATGCCAAAGAAATAAATCTAAACAACTGTCAAAATTCTACATCCAAAACATTTGAGATGATGCCAAAATGCTACATCCGAAATCTTTGTGATAATGCGAAAGAAATACACATAAAATCTTTGTAATACATCCAAATCTTTGGGATAATGCCAAATAAATGCATCTTAAACGTTGGGCATACTGCCAAAGTGCTCCATCCAAAATCTTTGAGATAATGCCAAAGTGCTGCACCTAAAATCTTTGTGATAATGCCAAAGAAATACACCTAAAACCTTTGAGAAAATGCCAAAGAAATGCATTTAAAACGTTGGACATACAACCAAAGTGCTTCACCTAAAATCTTTGTGATAATACTAAAGTAATACATCCAAAACCTTTGAGATAATGCCAAAGAAATACATCCAAAACCTTTGAGATAATGCTAATGAAATACACCTAAAATCTTCGTGATAATGCCAATGGAATACACCTCAAATCTTTGTGATAATGCCAATTGGTTATTTTTGTTTAGGTACAAATCCAAATAAAGATTTTCTATTTAACTTATCACTGTAGCTTTACATGGACAAAAGGGAAGTTTTGAGATGGCTGTGTACAGAAAGAATGCCAAAATTCAAGAAATCTGGATTATACACGGAATATTGCTTATGCGTGCTCCTACTAGACTCAAAGTTCGAGCTTGCTGGTGTGAACCTTGAAAGTACGTAAATTGTATATTATCACATGATATTGCTTCTTTAATGAAATATTACATATTGATGTTTTTGGCTGACTTGATGGTTACCATCATGTATATTTATGCAGTACGTTTACAATTTCTTGTATTTTACCGCACTTACAGGAAATGGTATCAGTCAGCTGCGTTCATTGAATGCCGCCTTTACGTGTGAACCTTTGTTCCCATATTGTATAAATGCAAATTTTGTAAAATATCTTCATGGCTATACACCACTAAATTATAGCATTTCATACAAACTATAAAAAGAAACACAAATTAAAACAAAACTTAAATTTGACCATCTATTCCATTTCGAAACAGATACGTTCACTGTTTGCAAATAGACTTTTGATCTCTTATAGAATTATTATACTTTTATGTTCACTGTTATAACAAATCTTATTCATGTCTGTCTATGCTCAGTTCTAGATCAGGCTACTGTTTTGTATAATAAAAGTTTATACAAATTTAAAAATACATGTACGTTAAGGCTCTGAAAATGTAATTTGAACAAAAGTTTGATATAAGCTATATTGTGGAACGGGTTTTGACTTGTTATAAAGGTCATCGTTGAGAAAATCACTTTTCATATTCAGTATATATTTATGTATGTACATGATAAATAAATTAATGTATTTCCTATGATGATGATAAACAACCTCAATCGGAACACCACACTGATTATCAATAATCATCTCGGATACGATACGATTAAAAGTAGTTCTTTTGATGTGATGAAGATGATGTAGTCGTCTTAGAATGTATTTTTTGAGAACCGGTTGAAATATAGAATAATTAGTTAATATTATTTATTAAATCAAAAGAATTCGACAAACAAATCTTAAATATCGTCACCCGGAGTTTTCTTAGTTGTACTTTTGGTGTCTAAATAGATAATGTGTTTTTTTAATTTTATACCTATAAATTTACTTTGTTAAACGATATGATGGAAAGTCTATGTCGACAAATTCAAGTATTTATTTGCTACAAACAAGCATTTGTTTACATGTTTAATTTTTATAGCGTATGTATGGACGAAATACCATATTGGGTCTGTGTATTCATACATTACTATTGTATTCGAGGTTATGATCTTACGTTTGACGGCATGTCCGTGATGTTGCTTTTTAGATAGGCTGGGTTACCGAATAAACACATTTTTACAGACACAGGCACCTTTGCAAAAAATGTCATTGGAACAGCCACAGGAATGATGCTGTTCCGTGAATCCATGAGAGGCACCTGTGGGGAAAACGTTTATAGGTGTTGGAAGGATTTAGAAGAGTGGAAACGTACAGAAGATCCAGTGCAGAAAATGTACCGGGAATATGCTATAAAAAACCATTACATCAATGAAAGCAGTACAACAAGGGTAGCTGGGAACATAAAAGTAAAAGCTTTATATGGTAAGTTATTACCTTGTTATTAAGTTATCTTATACATTTTTCTCCATGAATGAGTAAGAACTCTTAATCAATGACTAATTTGATGTAATTTGTTATACTCTCTGTAGAAATGTTTATAATTTATTATTCGATTGTCGATTATATTTGAATATCTCACAACCTACCTTTATAAAACATTTCGTCAAAGAACGGGTATTGCCGCAGAAAAAGTAACAGCAAATACCGAAATCTTGCCTTTAAAGAAATATCACACTTTGTTACAGGTATATTAAAATTTGACCTAGTTCCTGAGAATGAAATTCAACAGAAGATAATGGAGTCTGTGACAGACACCACGTTCCACGCTATGATTGAATTAGACACGGCTTTGTTGAAGTTGCAGACGATACTGCTAAACGCACTCAAGTTTTACTGGCTACCGAGACATCTTTTGCATACTTTAAAAGTGGTGAACAAAGTAAGTTTAAGTACATTATATCATAAAATAACATTATAAAACTATTATCATGTAATATATGTTCTGCCAAAAACAAACATAAGGTTTTGATATTAATTTCAGTCCAAGAAGATTGCAGTATTTCAGACGAATCATAACAAATTTACTTTGGTAAATCGGCAAACTGTAAAAATAAATTCAAACACTAGGCACTGCGCTGTTCATGACCAATTTAGTTTTGTAAATGCTTACTAATAAACACTAACCTATACTAACACACCGGCAGACCAAAAAAAAAAACAAATAAAAAACAACAACACACAAGCAAATATATAAAGAAAGACACCAAAATAACGTTTAGACGGTGAAGCAAAGTCCAGGTTATAAAAATTATTTCCTGAGTTTTAGCTCAAATCTCAGAATTTTCATTGGTCAGTGTACATTCTGTGACGGTTATTGACCAATCAAATACCTAAAAGATATGAGTTTGAGTTTCAATAATTTCTATATATATAGCCTCGGACCCTTTAATTTGTATATATATAAATCAGAATAACAGATGGCTATATTTATAATACACGTACGTTTTTTCTTCAATTCTAGGAAGGTCTTGATATTTTAAAGAGGCCTGCACCGGTTGACAAAGAATCACTGGAACATGCACGACGACTTCGTTGTCGGTACAAATTCCCAACGATTTATCAAAATTCAAGGATAAGTTCACCGGCTTCGACGGTATTAGTGTCAAGGTCAGCAGGCGATTTTTCATCGCTTTCCGATGAGGACGTTGAACGAATGGCCGAAACAAAAATTGACCCAGCTGATCTTTTGTCGCTGTGGGGAGGTATAAAACATTTGTATATGTAACAGGGATTTATAACAGGCAATGCGATGTTAACACATGCCATGTGATATTATTGAAGAGCCTTTCTTCTGTTATTATTGATCAAAATGATTTTATTAAGTATTTTTCCATTGCTGTGACAACAGGGTCTTTTAAATTTGAAAGACCCTGAGGAAAATCAACAATTTATTGAATGATATTAATATCACATTAATGCAATAACTGGTTAACTCCAATAAAATTTTGAAGGACTTGATCCGTTGCTGCACTAAGGTGACGAAATTTAACGTCTCCAAAACGATATAATCTCATTCGAACCCACAACAACATTTGTCATTTCATGCAAATTGTTATATATAATTATTGTACTATTTGTTAACCTAGGCGTAATATTTGTTATATATTCATATATCAAATCTAAGAATATAATCAAAAGAGCGTGTTCATGTATGCATAATGGACAGCACAAAACTATGTGTTTATACGACAGGTCCTGTTAAATTTCCTCCTTTACGGACACCCTCTCCATTTCGACCGGATATTATTTGTTCCGAGAACGGAAGTGGCGACCAGAAGCAGCTTCCGACTGCTGTAATAAACAGGGATGCATTTAAAAGTCCTCCAAATGTCCTTTTGTCTTCGTACCTTGGTGGAAAAGCACGGACGGAGATTGGCAATTTACCGGAGACTGGCAATTGGATGGTCTGGTGTCTTGGGTCTGATACGCTCGCATGCTGCCCGTTCCGAACATTTCTGGAACGAAACAACCAGCATCAACATCTGCAATACTTGGGATTCTGGACAGATATCAGAAAATATCTGGACACAGATGATCATGTTACTAACGGATATGGTCAACCAATGAGACAAATGCTTGTTAACCGGTCAGTATAAACTTGTTACACGTATTTCTGCACATAACCATTTACGAAGCATATTGATAAATCGTGTATTTACTTTCCATGCGTGGTTAATTAATAACTGTTTGTTTCTCAAGTGCAATATCTAATTGTCTGGGTGAAAGGTCATGCATTGTTTTTGTTTGCGAGAACCATGTGTGGAATTTGTTCTAAAAATAACATTGCATATGTCTTCTGGTATATATTTTTGAAAAAGAAAAACAATAAAAAAACAACCCATATTACTTCTTCGTATAGAATGTATTATTAACCTCTAGAACCTTTTAAACGATTTTTTTGAAGAATATTGTGGCTTGCTATCAAATATCCAATTTACAGATGTAATTTTGTATTTCTATTAGGATAATTGGCAAGTATTTATCTGGCGACGAAGGAAAGCGGGCCGTTTTTACCAAAAAGTTGAACAATTCACTGCTTCACGCTTTACGTTCATCTAATAATGTATCTACCCTCTGTGAAGCCCAGGAAAAAGTACAAGACGTAAGTAACCGCTTGGTTTCTAAATCACATTTGCTCCTCAAACATTACCGTTGAAACGTTATTAAATAGATTAAACAGTATTCCAATACATGCATTATACTTAAGTGTCGTACAATGGTGAACCTACGCTGTCTGAACGAAATAATATTATCGAAGCATATACACTGTACCTGAAAATTTCTTTATACAGTCACAAAATAGATAAGGTAAAAAAGTTGGTAATAGAAATTCTGTATTTTCAAACTTATGAGTCAACTTCACGGGGGTGGAACCACATACGGTTTTCATATGTGAATTTCCGCTGATTCAGATGTGCGCTGTAACACCGCACTTTGGGGTCAAACGCACTTTGGGGTCCGACCCCAAAGTGCGTTACGTACTTTGGGGTCCAACCCCAAAGTGCGTTACGCACTTTGGGAACTAATTTCGACCCCAAAGTGCGTTAAACAGGTACATGCATTTTTTAACATCAGGCAAACGACGCACTTTGGGGTCAGAGAAAATTTATGTTCATTATGTTTTAAATAATATAGTGTAGTCAAACCAATTGTAAACTTGTAAACAAAAAATCAAGGTATTAAATAGACACAAAACATGTGCCCTGAATCAGTAGGGATTTAAATGGTCTTGATAAATAAGTGAAGGACTTTCACTAAATTAATCACCAAATAAAGAATTTGTATCAATTATTAAGCTTAAAATATATTTTTCTCAAATTTTCCATTTATTTTAAAAGTATGTACACCTTTCATTAGCTCCATTGTTTTTAGCTTAATGCAATCATTTTCCCGTTTGTTATTTACACTTTTTTACAGAAATATGATAGTCTTAGCATAGACAAAGGGTATAAATTCTGGGTAATCTTAGTAAGACATTTCAGTAAAAAAAAATGCCTGATAATATATTAAAATAGCCATTTATTTAGATAAATGTGACACATAAGAAACTTGACTAGGTGTAGATGCGGCTTTAAGTAGAAGTCCGTGCAGGCTGTACTAAAATATCAACTATTTAAGTAGTCGCATTAAGAACGGAGCTTCAGAATAATGTAAAATTCTCTCTGGGGGTATAGAGGGGAGTGTGGGGTATCGTTCCCCCCGAGTGTTAAAAATAACATTTTAAAGGCCCATTATGCTTTTATTTGTTTTTCTTAAAAGCTGTTTGATTTGGATGTTCTTTTATATTATGAAAAATACACATTGGTCAATTACCTCAACCATCCTTTTCATCTGTTGCTTTTTGACAATGATGAGTACAGTTATAGTGAATAAGTATTTTATATGGAAATACTACATTGTTTTTGACTATTTTTATGAAAAATAATTTTTCACATTTATCGCTACTTTATTCAGGTAACAAGCATCTTACATTTCTCTGATACCATTATTTTAACATTATAAAATTCATGTTTGCTCTTTCTAGAGAAGTATGCAAAATTTCCTATTAAAAAAGCCTCTGGCGAACGGTTGTTAAACCTCTTAAGTGTGTTGATACGTTTAATAATGTATTTGTAAAAATCACTATTTATAGTCCGATCGAAAAACTTGATGTTTCACCAGAACATTGCAATAGAGTATATTTATAGTTCTTTGGAAATAAAATTTAACTGCATTTTATTTCATTTCCAACATATTTAAAAATGGGCTCAACATGGCACCAAAAGTTATCAAGTAAATGACTGACAGAACGGGATATTTTTCGCAGCATCTTTTAACTTTAGGAATACACAATTTCTGTACTAGAGTAATTTGAACGGTGGCATAAAAAAGACATTTGCAACTTTTTTTGTTTTTGATACTTTTTTTGTTTTTGTTTTTTTCTTACATATTTTTGGTGTTTTTTTTTGTTTGTCGTACATATTTTTTTTATAGTTTTGAATACATACTTTTTTTAGTTTTGCATACATATTCTTTTTTAGTTTTGCATACAAATTCTTTTTCAGTTTTGCATACATATTTTATTTGAGTTTTTTGTACATATTTTATTTTTTGTTTTGTTTTTTACTTTTTTCGTACAAAATTTTACATGAAGCCATTTGCAAAGTAGAGGTTTGGATAATTACGCCATTTGTAAAACACCAGTTTCGCCATCTGTAAATTACAGTACCCCATTTGCAAACGCCATTTGCAAATACCAATATTTTCATTTTTGGTACACTTTTTAGTATGTATATATATTGTTTTCTAAATCAGTGAAATATAACGACCTATTTAGATCTTTTATTTTGCATTATTGTAATACACCAGTCATTTGTAACCACCTCCCTTGCCCCAGGGGGAGTGCGGGTTAAAAAGGAATCGTGTTTTGATGTCTGCACTGTTCCGGGGCATAAGGCAGGAATGTTATTATCTGAATATCCCCCGCACAGGAAAATATTTTACCAGTGGTCGGCTTGGTTTAAAGTCAATGCCCCCGCTATTCTCAGGGAGTGGGGTTGAGTTGTGCAGCATATTCATGGAATAATAACCAATCAACAGCCCTTTCCAAATAGACACTACTATAATAGCATATAATAATTAAAAAACAATAATTATATAAAATACATATGATTTAAAAAATGGACCGAAAAAGGTCGGGCGAAATCCAGACTTGCGCAGCCAAAAACGACTGGACCGATTCCAGAAATGAGCCAAAATGTGACCAAACCACTGCGCTAGTTATATACTCAACTATGGACTGTTATTAGATGTGAAGGCTGTTTTGTTGGCTAACATATGTACGAAAAATTAAAATATGTACGCAAATCTACAATAAAATATGAATGCAAAACTAAAAAAATACTTAAATAAAAAAATGCAAATGTCACTTTTATGCCACCGTAATTTTGTTATATAAACACAATTTTTGGATATTTCAAGTGGTAAAATTAATGAAACTTTTATCACTTAAGCATCATCAAAGTATTGACCGCCATCTTGAACTCCATCTTAAATATTTCAATGTCGCAGATCGAAAATAAGTCAGTTCTCAGTATTTAAGCAGAACTCAGATTACACCTTTAGATCTCTGGAACCCAAAGTGCGTTGATATGTAGCATATTAACGCACTTTGGGGTCAATTTCTCGATTTTGACCCCAAAGTGCGTTTGACCCCAAAGTGCGGTGCGAAGTTTAACGCACTTTGGGGTCGGACCCCAAAGTGCGTTTGACCCCAAAGTGCGGTGTTACAGTGCGCCATATAAGTAAGTGAAAGAATTGCTTAAATGGCCTATACATTACAGGTTACAACTAGTGAGACTGAAATTGCTTTATAAATACACGTCAGTGGTCAAAGAATTGTGTCTTAATCGGTCAAATTTTACATAAAATTGCAGAAAATAATATATGACGTTAAATTTTTTTTTTCAGAGACCTTTCCTTTCATTACACTCTAATAATAAGCTATTTTACGCTTCTATATATAAAGGGCCATTTGCGCATTGCCACAAGTGAGTGCGATGTTTAGGTCCCAGCGATGGATTTGATATTAATGGCAGATAGATGTCCCATGTTAATTTTCTATGCTGTAGTTGTTTTGTTTTTACCTTTTATCACAGTACTTATGGGAGCCACTGCAAATGTTCTTGCAAGAAGAAAGACATCAGTTTCTGAAACAAATAGTGAGTGTTTGACTTTTAAAATAGAGTGACGGTTTTATAAATTGAACCTTTAAATTGCTAATTCTAATACATGTAACTTTTTTACTTGATAACCAGTGTGACATAAGAATACGTACATAACGCAATTCATTTATTTCAATCATATATAACTGTAATGTATTATTTTTGTAGCATGGTCACAGCAACAGGCTACCTCAAGAAACAAACCAAATGGCAGGCACAGCAATGCTAAGGTCGGCCAGAAATGTGATGAATGCTGATTCTATGCTTTCATTTAACTGGGGGACGAAATATGTGGAAACTGAGCCTTTATCATCGTTATCGCCATTTTCTCCCACAAGTTCCATAAATCCTTCAACATTAACACCGCCACGTCCGTCAACAACAGATCACGTGAGCATCACTGAAGAACAAAAACAGAAAGCAATGGAAATGGCTATATTATGCTGCGAATATGGTAATATGCTTGAAGACTTATAGATGAATAGTCGGAATTCATGTTTATTTGTAATGCTAATCTAGGCCATTGGCCCAAATACACAATATAATTTCAAACTGATGTACATCTGGTTATGTCACAAGTTATAATATGAAATACAGTAGCATATTCCATAATAATGAACTGTGTACAACAAGGTAAAGGAAAGTACTTAGTACATAGGGTAATGCAACGATTCGTCACAATATGGACCCGCAACATAACAATTAGCCACAGAATAATCACGAAAATTGGCATTGTATTATCCAATTTCATGAAATGAATTTCACAGCCAGTTGTCAACAATACATTAACATCCTATTTCAGTTTAAATATATTCAGAGTACTTCGAGGGGTGATAAGAAAATAATAACGCAATTGTCTTTTGCTGAATACACCTATTCAGGTTGCTTGTTCAAATAAATTTTTATAGAAGATCTTGTCATAATGTCAAACTGTTTATATTGCAACGTGCGCCCCCAGTGGGGCAAAGATTTATATAAGAGGCTGACTATACTGGACTAATTTATTATTATTATTTTTTTTTTTTTTTTTTTTTTTTTTTTGGGGGGGGGGGTGTATTTAGGCGTTGATATTTCCCTGGTAGCGGGTAGACTAAAATTTAATTTTCTTAAAAGATTTACTATTGAAAATTTACTTAATCGGCAAAAATGATGCCAGAAAGTGTTTAGTACCTAAGTTTCTGAAGAAACCTGGTGAAATAATTAAAAAAAATGCTGCTACTAACGGTTTGTGTTAAATTTAACCCGGAGCATGCGCAAAGGATCGTCTTAACCAAAAACTGGGCATGCGCCTTACGTACAACAACAAAAACAAAATGTAACAAAAATAAACTTAAACAGTATGTATTAAAAATATTAAGTTCTAATGCTAGAACACAACAGTATGTACAAAAATAAACAACAACATAAAAAGTCACATGTTTGCTCGTTATCAGGCCAAATTGGCATGGTAATATTACGTTGTTATACAATACATAAAAGTGGTTTATAATTATTTAAAAATGTTATAATTACCAAATAAAAATTGTAAATTACATGTATTGTAATTTTTATCATTCATGTAAATAAAATTAATTTTTAATATTTTTACAATAGTTCAAGGTTGTAAATAATTATTTTTACATATAATTATACCATAACAATAAAGTCACAATATATTACGCGAATATACGAGATTTAACAATATTACAGTGTCATGTTATTTCTAACAAACCGAATATAATTCATTTAATGATTTCGTCGGAAAAAAATAATTACATTTTCACGTCGTCTATTTATAGGTTTTTACTGAGTACATAAAATGAATGTGGAAAAGAAACATATGTGTTATTGTTATTGTAGGCGTGTCTATGATGGTACCAGAGAAAATACCCAGTCTATCAAGACTAGTGGCTGTTCTACACAGTGACTATGGCAGTCTGCATTTGACTAGAGAAGCAACTGTTCGACATGGTAATTGTTTGAAGTCTCGTAAATTGGCGAAATGTTTTCTTATGTTGGTATCCTTGTACATGATCTGGCCGAGATCAAGTGGCATAGAGATTAAAAACGCGTATGATTCAACTTAATGAATAAAAGAATGACATTAAGCAACAAGTAATACGTACCTTTTTATTTCAGCATTTACGAAAATTTAAGTTTTAATTTACCTTTCCGACACTTTTTTTTCTAAATTAATGCAATCCGCTCTTTTATATATGGTTAATAGGGAAGTAGAAAAAATCTATATAACGATTTCATTTAGATTTGCAGCCCGCATAATCATTTTTTGTTGTTCTATTTATAGATGGGCTAAGAAGCCTCCAAAACAAGGAAAAGATTAACATTAAAACAATAAAAGTGTCAAGAAAGGTTCTAGATGACACAATCGACATTTCTAAATTACAAAATGGAAATCTGATGCGAAGACGGGCTGGAGTCCGTTTAGAGAGGCCAAAAAAACCAAAGTAAGAAAAGTAACATAAGTTTATCTTAATTAACGCCTTCCCTTATGAGCATATTGGGAAAAATGGTCGTTTACGCTGAAAAGCCTCCTGTTACAAGTTCAAACTGCTATGAAACTATGAAAAATGTTTCAATACCGGTAAAACTTGGCACAAATGTTGACTGGACCATTGCCTCTGTAACAGCATGTTCAATCTTAAATTTCCTTTACCATGGCAACGGGGAGACGTCTCAAAATTGCCAAAAAAATACTATTTTGCATTGATTTTTCCATCAAAACTGATTTCAAAGTGCTGCAACTTCTCAATGCATTGAGATGGAGTAAAAGGCTTTTCAGCGTTGGTTACACGTTACCTTACGATCGACCTGAGGCCATTTTAAGTCTGTCACAAATTTTCTTGGCGATGAGGGGGGAGGGTGCCACCTCTTCAAAACCCCTTCTGGCAACCCCCGTAATGTACCTTTTTGATAGGAGGCGGCGCCGAAAAAAGTGATCACATTTTAATAACATTTCCAAAACGAAAAAAATGTGTGTGGGGCCTAAATAGAGTATTTTCCCAATTTTTGAGGCCTCAAAAAAAGGAGGGGTTGGGGTGGGGTCGAAAAGCCGTCAAATCACGTCTATATGAAGTAAAGGGTTAAGTAGAGATCATGTGCGTCTTGAATGTTTTGCGATGCAAGTCTGCAATCTTAATTATTCTTACTACATGCGCATGTACTATGAAAATATTTTATTAAAGGTACATAATGCCTCAGAAACAAATAGATTTTTACTTCTTTTGAAAAGGCAAACATGAATTTTAGAATGTTTTAATAATGTTTTTACAGAATATTATATGCTTGGTACGAGAAGAAAGTAGCGATACATGTAAAATGATTTGCCAGAGACGTAGCAAAAAGTAAAGAAAGTAGTATTTTGACCTTCATACAAAATACTAAATCACTATGACTATACTTATTGCCAAAACAGCAACAGCTGAAAAAGATGGTTCTGGGCATTGGCCAATGAGTAACCTTTTGGATATTTTAAAAGTACAATAAAATAAAAGCTTTTGACAAATAAAAATAAAAACATTTCGGAGAGAGTTTTCAAAAAAGCTTTACAAGCTTCCTACTCAATCCGTAAATTTTATTTTATGTACTTTATTATGTAAATGTGTGAATTATAAATAAAATATTGTTTAAACTAAAACATTTCTGAGGCATAATTGGCCTTTAACATGTCATATTCTCGTATTAATTCGTTTCTATATTCAAAACTGCAGGTCACTGATGGAGGTTTTCTCAATACCAGCTCAATTTGACTTCTTCAAGAGATTTATGCTGCTGCAGAAAATGAGTTTACCAGTTGTGTTTTGGAGAGCAGTTGAAGACCTTCAGGAAGTTAGCGACAGAAAAACTACGCAAATCAAAGTTACAAAAATTATGCGCAAGTTCTTTGGGAAAAACGCCAAATATGGTTAGACTTTTTAAATTGTTCTAAACTAACATAACATTGATGGGAAAATCATAAAAAAAAATTGAAAAATACATTGCAATCTAGTCCTTTCATATTGATACATTAAAAACAAGCCGCAAAAATACATTTATATCTTTAATTTTGGACTATATAAACAAACTATTTACATGGCTCTGCTTGCGTTTCTGTTAGAACTGACAAAACCCAAGAACAACAACCATTATTGAGACCATCGTTTAGCATATGTTTAATGTTTAGCACATTATGTCTCAGTTATATAGGGTTAACGCACGTTTTTCCGTGTTATAACGTCTGCAGAGTCCCGAGGAACGGTTGGTGCCCGAGCCCGATAAGGCGAGGGCTCCAACAGTTCCGAGGGACTCTGCAGACTTTATAACACGAAATAAACGTGCGTTGACGCTATTATAGCATAAAATTTTCAAACAGATTCGTGATGTATAGTTTATACAAAACACAATTACATTAAATTCTTGTGCTTGGACGGTATTTATCCAATTCTATGTTTTACGTATGCGTTTCATTTTTCCGGGGCCAACAAGTTGGAAAATTCTCGGAACCGAACGAAATTTTGAATTTTAATTGATTTAACAAAGCTTGGCCTTTGGAGATTTATTATCTCAAGAAAAAAAAAAACACTTTACATTACTCTACCCTCTACAAGACAAAACATGACCCTCAGAAATTCTTAGAAAGATTTCAGATTGACGGTAGAAAAAGGATCAGTGACATCAGAATCGGTTTTTTTTTTCAAGCAAACAAGTTTATAAAAAAATCAGGCACTATAAGCATTATTCTCTCAAAGAAATATAAAGAGCATTTATCAACATTAACATAAATAAAAAACATTTTCTCATATTAATTTTGTGTTATCTAGTTTTGTAAGTTAATCGGAGTGTTAAACTGAATGACAGGTAGATTATACTGTATTTGTTTACATTGACAACTGTCCGTTTCTTAGAAAGGGCGACAACCAAGATTAGCACCGATGTCTATACGCCGTTTTTCCGGCATAGTTACTTGAATATGCGACTGAGGCCCTCGAATCAATAAATTTCAATATAACAAGAGCGCATGACTCTTTGGCAAACAGGCCGAATCGTCATTTTTTGTTTGTTTGTTTGTTTACTGGGCCCTGTATGTATTGCGCATAGATGAAACCGGGCTATAACAAGAGCGCTTGACTATGTTAACACATGGTTTTGGTCCCGTTATAACATGGGCAAAAGAGGGAAAATTAGCCGATTTTATGCTATAATACATATTATAGTCGCAGTCGCATATTCAAGTAACTATGCCGGAAAAACGGCGTTTAGACATCGGTGCTAATCTTGGTTGTCGCCCTTTCTAAGAAACGGACAGTTGTCAATGTAAACAAATACAGTAGAATCTACCTGTCATTCAGTTTAACACTCCGATTAACTTACAAAACTAGATAACACAAAATTAATATGAGAAAATGTTTTTTATTTATGTTAATGTTGATAAATGCTCTTTATATTTCTTTGAGAGAATAATGCTTATAGTGCCTGATTTTTTTATAAACTTGTTTGCTTGAAAAAAAAAACCGATTCTGATGTCACTGATCCTTTTTCTACCGTCAATCTGAAATTTTTCTAAGAATTTCTGAGGGTCATGTTTTGTCTTGGGTAGAGGGTAGAGTAATGTAACGTTTTATTTTCTTGAGATAATAAATCTCCAAAGGCCAAGCGTTGGTAAATCAATTAAAATTCAAAATTTCGTTCGGTTCCGAGAATTTTCCAACTTGTTGGCCCCGGAAAAATGAACCGCATACGTAAAACATAGAATTGGATAAATACCGTCGAGGCACAAGAATTTAATGTAATTGTGTTTTGTATAAACTATATATCACGAATCTGTTTGAAAATTTTATGCTATAATAGCGTCAACGCACGCTTATTTCGTGTTATAAAGTCTGCAGAGTCCCTCGGAACTGTTGGAGCCCGAGCCCTACCTACCGGGCTCGGGCACCAACCGTTCCTTGGGACTCTGCAGACGTTATATAACACGGAAAAACGTGCGTTAACCCTATATTTAAAAACAAGTCTTTAGAAATATCAAACATGTGTTTTAATTATGGATTAAGAGCATGTTAGATGTTTAACAACTGAAAAAAGTAGCACTGAATGTTAAAATAATGCGTCGTAAAGGTAAAAAAATGTATTCAAAGTAGTATTTTGACTTCTATACAAAATACTTATTTACTATAATTATAACAATTGACAACAGACCTAAAGAAGCAAAATGTAGTTCATCTATATGGCAAATGATTTTTTTGAAAACTGTAACAAGATAAAAAAAAAGAAGAGAGAAATAATGATAACGGGCCTTTAATAAACGGATTGCATGTATTTCTAGGTGCTGGGCTAGACTGCGATGAAGAAATTATTCGTCAAATTCCAAACATGGAGAAGGAGAAAGTTTCCCCAGGAATTTTGATTTGTGCACAAGCTGCTGTATTCAGGTCCCTTGAAATAAAATGGTAAGTTATACGTTTCCCTGACATTGTTGAATGTACTATTGCATAATTGTACAGGGTACGAAATGAAGACTGTTACAATGTATATGTGATATATAAAGGGTTACTATAGAAATGAGATTGAATATCTTAATGTTTTAGAGAATGTATACATAAAGCGAAAGATGAAAATTGTCAATATAGAACTCATGACCAATTATTGTTTCTTAAGCGTACAGTTCTAGAGGAACATTTTTAAATGAAAAGTTTTATTTATATTTTATATAAGAGTGAGTTCGATTTGCCATATTAAAGGGACTCCACTGAGATTTTTTTTTTTAAATGACGGGACTGGAAATTATTTTCCGACATAAATGTACCATTTGATGTATTTCTAAACCAATAACTTATGTGCAAAAGCTCTCTTCGTTTCCCCAGCATAATCATTCTTATTGTGAAAAATGACTAAAAATTAAAAAGCGTCATACTCATATCTGTCTAAGAATAACACAAATATACAATTTTCAATTTATTTCTGGGTATATTTCTTGATTATCTTTTGCATTTATTTCTGTTTTAAGTGCCCCAGCTGATCAATGTAGGAAATTAAATTTTGATGTTTTAGGCTTTAATACCTCCGTAGAGTTCCTTTAACCACTTCTCCTGTTCATCATAAATAACTTTTGAGAAAGATATCACACGATGGCTTTATTACTGCTTATATCTTAAAATCATTCAGAAATGAAGTGTACCTCACATTTATAAGTATAACATTCTTAAATAAGGTGTATAAGATTTGTAAATAATAATCAATGTTTTCTTGAACAGAAATAAATGAATATTTGTCAGATATCGCAGTTATTGTGCAACTTCTTATCCCCGTATTTTCAGGTTTCCCATGTATTGTGCAACTTGTTATCCCCGTATTTTCAGGTTTCCCATGTATTGTACAACTTGTTATCCCCGTATTTCCAGGTTTCCCATGTATTGTGCAACTTGTTATCTCCGTATTTCCAGGTTTCCAATGTATTGTGCAACTTGTTATCCCCTTATTTCCAGGTTTCCCATGTATTGTGCAACTTGTTATCCCCGTATTTTCAGGTTTTCCATGTATTGTACATATTGTTATTCTCGTATTTTCAGGTTTCCCATGTATTGTACAACTTGTTATCCCCGTATTTTCAGGTTTCCCATGTATTGTGCAACTTGTTATCCCCGTATTTTCAGGTTTCCCATGTGTTGTGCAACTTGTTATCCCCGTATTTTCAGGTTTCCCATGTATTGTGCAACTTGTAATCCCCGTATTTTCAGGTTTCCCATGTGTTGTGCAACTTGTTATTCCCGTATTTCAAGGTTTTCCATGTATTGTGCAACTTGTTATCCCCGTATTTTCAGGTTTCCCATGTATTGTGCAACTTGTTATCCTCGTATTCAGGTTTCCCATGTATTGTGCAACTTGTTATCCCCGTATTTTTAGGTTTCCCATGTATTGTACAACTTGTTATCCCCGTATTTTCAGGTTTCCCATGTATTGTACAACTTGTTATCCCCGTATTTTCAGTTTCCCATGTATATTGCAATTTGTTATCCCCGTATTTTCAGGTTTCCCATCTATTGTGCATCTTTTCCACCTGAATCCGAATGTTCCTCTCAGTCAAGCCCGAAAGGAATCCAAGAAATGTTAAAAAATTTCGAGGAAGCTGCTACCACGGCAAAAAAAGTGAAGAAGCAAATGGACGAAAAAACGAAGACGGTAGATTTGTTCTCATTTATTGTAATATTTAAAATGTTAAGATATGGCATAAGATAATGTACATTGAACGAGTAAGATGATAAGTTAATATCCCAGCTTTATCATAATGGATTTAAAATCCTTGTCCCCGCTTTAATTCAGAATCCTTTCTCCACTTCATTTATGATAATGGATTAGAATATCAACTCCGCTTCAATTGTGATAATAGATTAAAAATCCTTGTCCCCGCTTCAATTATGTTAATAGATCCACAATCATTTTCCCGAATCATTATAAAAATAGATTAGAATCAGTGTCCCCGTTTAGATTATGATAATGGATCAGAATTCTTGTCCCCACTTCAATTATGATATTAGATTCAGAATCCTTGTCCCCGTTTATATTATGATATTAGATTCAGAATCCTTTCCCCACGTAAAAATTATGATAATAGATAAAAATCCTTGTCCCCGTTTATATTAATATGATAATGGATTTAGAATCCGTGTCCCCGTTTATATTAATATGATCATGGATTTAGAATCCGTGTCCCCGTTTATGTTATGACTGATTCAAAAATTTTGCCCCCCGCCCCCGCTCCAACTATGATCCTTATTCCTTATTGTACGGGTATTCTAATATTGACATCCACGATTTTCAACTTTGCATTTTCATAACAAGACAGCACTCAAGTTTTTGATGTTGGTCACCAACGCATAACATATACAATCATAACAAAGAAAAAAAATGCGGATATACTTAATTCTATTCTTATTTCATTATTTAATAGAATACAAAACAAAAATTTCACATCTATAACTGCCATATTATCTTTTCCTGATTTGTTGCTTAGTAAATATACAAAACACGATTTTTATAACATTTTCAATATTGCATGATGATAAAATATTGAATTTGTGAGCTGATGCACGGATATAATATTTTAGCAATAGCTTTTTATAATTGAGCCGTGTCATGACAAAACCAACATAATGGGTTTGCGACCAGCATGAATGCAGACCAGCCTGCGCATTCGCGCAGTCTGATCAGGATCCATGCTGTTCGCTATTAGTTTCTCTACTTGTTAAATTGTCTGTAAGCGAACAGCATGGATCCTGATCAGACTGCTCGAATGCGCAGGCTGGTCTGGATCCATGCTGGTCGCAAACCCATTATGTTGGTTTTGTCATGACACGGCTCATATTATTTTTGCATATACTCGATATTCTAGTAGGAAATATAATATGTTTTCGAAAACTGCCTATGAACATACAGATAAGTTGTAAAGAAATATGTCTTGAAGTAGCTAAGCTATTAGATACCTTTCTTATGAACTATATCTTTTATTTATTTCAGATAAAGCTATGGAAGAGATATTCTAGAAACTTGGTAGAGTTTAAGAAGGCCATGACTGACAAAACCATGTCACAGTTGTTTGGCATGTTTCTGAAATATGAAGTTGAAAAGGAAAAACTGAGCTCAAATCAAGAACTTGCAGGTATGACCGTTCCATAGAACTTTCACGTCCCGCTCACATTTTTTTACTTGTAATAGAGTTGGTAAGCGAACAGCATGGATCCTGATCAGACTGCGCGGATGCGCAGGCTGGTCTGGATCCATGCTGGTCGCAAACGCATTACGTTAGTTTTGTCATGACGCGGCTCATATCTTCATGATGCTTCAACGTTTAATTAAGGCCCAATATATTTTAGCTCAACTTGCACCACCAGAGAAGAACACCATGATGCCAACTGGATCTAGTAATTTCCAAACTCGTGTTGTTATTCGAGAAAGACCGGTTATTATGAATCGACTGCCCTCCGATCTCAAATTCTGGATTGAAATAATGAAGTAAGTTTTCCTTCATTTCTTTTAGGCAAACATGTTTAATTTATAACTGAACAATAAATAATTCTTTTGTGAGGAAAACGATAAAAAAATAGAGGTGTTGGCCAAAAAGCTTTGTTCTGTTAGTAAAAATCAATTACATTTATTCGTGAAATAAATACTATTTGTTTCTACTTGTATAAGAATCATTATATAGGAGCGTAGGATGAAACAACAACAACAACAACAACAACAAACAACAAACAACAAAAAACAACAACAAGTATTTGATCAATGCAAAAGAATTGTTCTTAAATTAAATAAACTGCTGTCTAAGCCTTCTACTTGAAACCGTCCACTGGTATTAAAATACTTATTAAAATATCAACGTATTTTTGTAAGGGCGAACTATCGCCTTCTTAAACCGTAGTTTTCATTTGTTTATGCCCGAGAACAAAAATCAAAATCATTGCGCGCACAAATATAGTTCTATGTTATTCAAGTTATTCAGAAAAATGTGTACAAAGTAATCATCATGATAATTTCTGACGTTTCTTAAAATACTTTAAACATCATTTTGGCGTTTGATTTTCCTTGACGAGTTCCATTGGATTGCCAGTATACATGTATGCAATTTCTATAATTATTATCACTCTGAATATATTATATATGTAAGTCATTTTTTTCAGATACCAGAATCTAGTTGACAGCATGCTAAAAAAAGTCAATTTGTCAATCATGGAAAGTGAGTTTTTGATAGACAAGGCAAGGTCCATAGTGTCATGTTTCCTCGCGTCAGAAATATTACCTAGAGTTCAGGTAATGAAATATGTTTTGTGCACTATCATAACATTACTTAGGTTGCAATTTTAATTTCACTCTAAATTTGAGCCGCGCCATGAAAAAACCAACATAATGCGTTTGCGACCAGCATGGTTCCAGACCAGCCTGCGCATCCGCGCAGTCTGATCAGGATCCATGCTGGTCGCTTACAAACCCTATAATAAGTAGAGAAACTGTTAGCGAACAGCATGGATCCTGATCAGACTGCGCGGATGCGCAGGCTGGTTGGATCCATTCTGGTCGCAAACGCATTTTGTTGGTTTTGTCATGGCGCGGCTCATTTATCAATAAAAATAACTCTTAATTGGACTCAATAAAGTATATATGTCTTCTAACAACTTAACTTCTAAATATTGAAAAACAAAACCGGTAATCAATTAAATTCCTATATTTTAAATTTACCGGAGTTAGTAAAAACTAAATGTAGAGAAACTTTGCTTACTTTGACATGTACATTATATAACTCTCGGGGACATGAAATGGTTTCCGTTTAATCTCAAAGGGCTGTATAGTCTGAAGGCAATTTTCGAGAGACGATATATGAGTCGCGTCATGACAAAACCAACATAATGGGTTTGCGACCAGCATGGATCCAGACCAGCCTGCGCATCCGCGCAGTCTGATCAGGATCCATGCTGTTCGCTATCAATTTCTCTACATTTGTACTTGTAATAGGGTGGGTAAGCAAATAGCATGGATCCTGATCAGACTGCGCGGATGCGCAGGCTGGTCTGGATCCATGCTGGTCGCAAACGCACTATGTTGGTTTTGTCATGACGCGGCATATATTGCTTAAACCTATGAAACATTGCATTGTCTCGTCTTTCAGGTGAACGTACCAAATGAAATGGCGTTGGATATCGTCAGCAGTTTAGCAAGTGATGGCCCAAGACGAGGACTGTTCCATGATGCGGTCGTCCATCTTTTTCCAATTATATACCATTTTTATCGCAGGTGAGTATATCTTTTTGTATGGCGATAGTATTGTTTCATGTTAATATTTTATGGCCATTCACCGCTTGTTTTCACCCAAACCTTCGGAAAAAAATAATTGTCTCTGAACAACGTAACTGTATTGGCTGGCATGAATTCTTGATAGGAATCTTGTCTGCGTTTCATAGAAAGTCCCAAGGATATCCCAAGTCCTAGGACTTATTTCAAATTGACTGACGGACGGACGGACGGACGTTTCAACATTTTGGGTTTAGGGGCAAAATTCTTTGTTATTTTCTTTGTTTTTTTTAAGCGCTACTATCCCATAAACCCTTTGATCACGGAATGAACCTATTGTTCTTTTTTGTTCTCTTTACTAAACCCAAAATGTTTCCTCGGACGGACTGACTGACTGACTTAGGACTGTTTAAATCATAATTTTCATCTTCAGATAAAAGTTTTAGACTTAAATCTAACTCTTCTCATGAGAAAAGTTACAAAATGAAATGACACGTCCTTTAACCCGCAAGTGTGTAAATGTTCATGTGTATCGCTATTCAAAAATTGAAAAGTCTTAGCATAAAAGTCATGAGTTAAAACATTTTCTTGAAGCTAAAATTGTCTCAGTCTTTGGTCTTAAGACATATTTTAGACTTGGGACGTGACGTATTTTTTTCATAAACAACATTATTATTTTAATACACCTATTTAATTTAGAACTATTCATTTTATTGCAAAAATAAATCCATTGGTTTTAAAAAAAATTTATACATGTACATGTATATTCGTAAAATTCTATATATTATAGTTAGGCTAGAAATAAAAGAACGTGAATTTTAGTTGCTTTTTGCGCTGAGGAAAAGTAACAGTCAGAAGTAAATTCTTCTTTCATGCATAACTTTGTTACATTAAACAAATAATACAATGTCCATCTGTAGGAAAAGGGCCAATTATACATTACCAGCTTTTACTAAATTCAATTACCTTTATGTATTTTAATTAATTGCTGTATTCCCATGTTTGAGCGATGACTTGAAATAAATAAATAATATCTTAATTGTCTGCCACATACTTATTTGTTTTCATAGATTTTCAAACGAGTGGATGAAGGGAGGTATTCCAGATGAATTCTTCGACAATATTGAGCATGTTATTTGGGGAAATGTTGGCACTACACCTCATAAAAGGTTGAATGTTTGTGACTTCCGTAACTTAACACCGAGTCAGATCAATAAATTGTATCACCAATCGGCAGGTAAGCGACAGCATGATTCACTTTATATCATGTACGCTGCTATAATACAAACTTTGATTTGAAGAAACCAACTTACTGCCTTTGTGACCAGCATGGATCCAGACCAGGCTGCGCATCTGATCAGGATCCATGCTGTTCACTTACAAACCCTATTACAAGTAGAGAAACTGATAGCGGACAGTATGGATCCTGATCAAACAGCGCGGATGCGCAGGCTGGTTGGATTCATGCTGGTCGCAAACGCACTATGTTGGTTTTGTCATGGAGTGGCTCAATTAATTTTTAGTCTAAAAAGTTTAAATATATTGGTAGACATACAGTCGTCCCAGGTTATATTAACGTCTTATATTACATGTTCCAATTAAATAAAAATTGTACATTCAGACGGTCAATTGTTATCTTTCTCATTTGCAGACGACTTCTCATTAAAAATCCAATTTTCCCTCTCCACTGGCGTGGTAATGACGTACCCGCAAGAAAAGAAGTCATCAACAGATGAAAGAAAGAAAAAAAGTACTCACGAACTAAAAACGAACTTTTCGATGGTTAAAGCCAACAAAGGTGGACGGGGTGATAGAAAAGATAATAAACAGCCTGTTGAAGAAGGAGATAAAGACGATACTAAGAACGAAAGCGATAAAATCAAGTCAACAGGCAATGTAAAAGACAAACATAAGGCTGAGAAAATAGTGGTTAAAGATGCCAAGCAAGTTTCAGGCGATAGCTGTAATGCAGAGAATGCGCCCCTTGATAAAGCTAGAAAATTGAGCCTTTTTATCGAGTCATTGAACAGAGGGAAAGAATCTAAGATAAAGAAACAGAACAACATGTTTAGTCATGTGATGCCATTCAGACAAGTCACGGCTGTTGTAGCTCAATCTTCGGATATCGGATCTGAACACGCCTCCTCTAATTAAATGTCAAAAATTGATGAATAAAAATGAAAAAGAAATCTGATTTCATTGGTTGTTTTCCCAAAGAAACAGATACATGTATCTACAAATAATGATACATATAAGACAAATTGTTACAAAAAATATCCCATGAATACACACTGATAAGCTCATCATAAAATGAAATTAAGAGTAAGTGGAATTAAAAGATTGTATGACATTTCATTTTTGACAAAAAAATCTAAGCACTTCCATTTGTAAATTCCTGTAAATTAAAAAAAACATGTTGCAATCTTGTTTATTGAATGAAAACGTTTCTTCAAACAGACGATTTAAATGTTTTTATTTGTTTGTTTTGTTGTTGTTGTTTATATCTAAAAATGGTATTCTAGCATTTAAAAATCTAAATCAACACAATTATGTTTTTTGATAAGAAGATAACTATCTCAGTTTGGCTTGATAGATTAACTGTATTCATAATAAATATTATTATATTTTTTAAATAGAAGATATTGAATGAGTGAAGGTCCAATACTGAAGTAAATAAAATTATAATATGCGAGCCTTTGGTGACAATACTATATAGAGAATATTCAAGATTTTTTTTTCTATAAACACAGGATTTATTTTCATCGGGTTGTATGGAATATGATAATTTTCATTACAAGGCGAATATAATAAATCCAGTATTAATAGAGAAAACCTTGAATAATCTCTATATAGTATTATCGCCGAAGGCTCGCATATTATAATTTATTAAATTCAGTATTGTACTTTCACTCATTCAATATCTTTTATTTAAAAAAATATAATAATAACTATTAAAAGTACCGCCTTATCAAAGATAGGAAGATATGGAAACAGGCTCCGTCCGTCTGTCTTTCCGTGCCATTATTTTGGGTTCATGTGCATTTTTGTCCTTATGTGGCACTTTTCCACATAAACTAGTCGGTTTATGGGATTTCCTTCTTTTTAAAACTAAGATTATGGATGGAATGAAGCTCAAAAAAACTGATGGATTTTGCCCGTCCGTCTTTCCGTCCGTCACAATTTCGTGTCCTTTCAATTTATAACTAAGTCATTTATCAATGGAATTTTAAATAACTTAGCACAAATGTTTGTTTTAACAAGGTGATGTGACCTGCAAGGTCAAGGTGATAAAAGGTTAACATTGTCTATTTGAAGGTATATATCCTGTTCGGTCCATAACTTTCTTCTTCATGAAAAGATTTAAAAGTTCTTGGCACAAATGTTCACAATAATGAGACGATGCGTCGTGTGTAAAATCCAGTCACCTTCCCCAAGGTCAAGGTCACACTTGGAGTTCAAAGATTAACATAGTCTGTTATAAAATATATTTTGTGTCCGGTCCATAATTCTTCAAAGATCAAGGGATTTTGGAAATATTTTTAGCAAATGTTTACAATAATAAGACAATGTGTCGTGCGCAACACGGTCAAAGGTCAAGGTCAAATGTGGAGGTCAAAGCTTAATATGGTCTGTTATAACATATATTTTGGTTTCAGTTCCATCAAGGGATTTTTAAAATACTTGGCACAAATGCTCCCAATAACAAGATGACGTGGCGTGTGCAACACCCAAATGCCTACCTTCAAGGTCAAGGTCAAATTAAAAAACTTTTCATCGGTGAATCGCCCACATATCTTGATCGATGAAAAAGTTACGGACTTGACACGAAAAATACCCTGTAACAGACCATACCCTGTATTGATTTTGTATCTATCACATTTTGTGGCTCTGAAATAGTGATAACACCTATACAAATGTATTTCTGTTGACATATACACTGGAGTTATTTCATTACATTTCATTAACCTTTTACCCCATGAGTATATTGTGAAAAATGACCGTTTTCATTGAAAAGCCTCCTGTTACAAGTTCAAACTGCTATGAAACTATGAAAAATGCTTCAATACTGATGAAACTTGCCACAAATGTTGACTGGACCATAGCCTCTGTAACAGCATGATCAATCATAAATGTTCTGTTACCATGGCAACGTGGGGACGTCTCAAAATTGCGAAAAATCACTATTTTGCATTGTTTTTTTTTCCTATCAAAACTGATTTCAAAGTCCTGCAACTTCTCAATGAATGAAAAAAAGATAGAGTAAAAGGCTTTTCAGCGTCGGTTACTAGTTACCCTAAGATCGACTTGAGGCCATTTTAGGCTGTCACATGTCCAAAATTTTCTTGGCGATGAGGGGGACTACCGCCCCCCCTTCAAAGCCCCCAAAAAGAAGGGGGCACACCCCCCTTCTGGCAACCCCCTGATGAACCATTTTGATGGGGGCCGTGCCGAAAAAGTGGTCACCATTTTTAACAACATTTCTCAAATGAAAAACAGTGTTTGGGAACTAAATAGGGCATTTTTTCACTGTTTGAGGCCTCAAAAGGGGGGCAAAAAGCCGTCAAAACACGTCTAAATAAAGCCTCGGTCTCACTTACTCCCGGCAGAGCCCAGGACCATCCCGGTAAGTTACCGGGCTGATCCGGGACGATCCGGGATGAAATAATTGTTGCGGTCACACTTAGGCCGCTATTCCATTTATACGTGATCAGTGGTCCGCGTCCGTCATCCGCATCCGTTACCAATTCGCTAATCAAAGAATACGTTGAATCTATTCCTTTTGTCCGTTTACCATCCGCTTCCGCGACGGCATCCGCGATGTTTCGCAGGATGAGCGATTTTTTACGGACGCGGACAGTCACTGACATGTCTCATCCCTACAAAATGCCTCGAACGAAATTAAATACTTTATCGATTTCGAAAGAAAATACTAAAGAAGTCACCAAAATAGTGTAGGAGAACATATAAGTTTATGATGCAGCAATGACAGTTTAAAAAAAAACAACATCTGGTCATCGGTTGCTAAAGAGATGTTATTTGAAAACCTATCTGATATTCAATGTTTGTTACCTAATTCTTTGATGTTACAACTGTTTTTGGTATTAGAATGAAATTATATCATATTCTACAAATAATTATCCTCTGTTCGTTATACTTCAATTAAAAGTATAGAGAAAATAACGTACCTATGGAATAATACCCACGGACATGCCCGGACACGGATCACTGACGCGGACCACTGATCACGTATAAATGGAATAGCGGCCTTACCCCGGCAGCACTACGGTAGTTCCCTACTAACAACCCAAGATGCGCCCCGGATCATCCAGGCAGAGCCCAGGTGAAGCTACGGTTCATGCCGGTGCTTCCCCGGTCGTTCCCGGATGACGACGGAAGAGCCCCGGTTGACCCAGGCAGAGCCCCGGTCGATCCAGGCAGAGCCCCGGCAGAGCCCAGGACGATCCAGGCAGAGCCCCGGTAGAACCCCGGTCGATTGAAAACGCCCGAAAATGATAACATTGATACATATTTTTTATTTAATATAATATCTATTGTTCCAGAATAGTAATTCATGATGATTTTCTGAAAAATTCTTATGCCATACTGGATAGAAGGGAAATGGGAAGGCTTTTAATACACAAACAAGTGCAATCATCGCAAATTGTCGTTATTCTTTTGAAATGATCCGGGCTTTGCCGGGGCTCTACCGGGATCAACCGTAGCTCTACCTTTATCCTCCGGGGCTCTGCCTGTAGTTACCGGGGCTCTGTCGGCATATACTGGGGCTCTTCCGTAGCTCTACCCTAGCTCTACCGGCTATATCATACCCCGGATCATCACCGGTTTGTGCCGGCAGAGCTACGGTGCTTTCCCGGTATAACCCCGGTCGTTCCCGGCAGAGCTAAGGATGAAGCCGGCAAAGCTATACCTTCCCGGATCATCCCGGACCACCCCGGTGATATTAAATATTTTATTCCATCCGGGGTCGAATGCCGGATGTTCCCGGATCATCCCGGATCATCCAGGACGTTGCCGGCAGAGTTACGGATGTACCCCGGTTGTTCCCGGTCGTACCCCGGTCGTTCCCGGATCACCCCGCACGTCTACCGGGGCTCTGCCGGGGCTCTGCCGGGATGTAAGTGAGACTGTAGCTTAAGGGAAAAGGTTAATGGATTTATTGTTACTTGCATGTGCAGATCTAGCATTGATCAAGATTTTGCACTAAAATACCTAAACTTTTTTAAAATAGCACATTTTTGTGCTTCATGTAAAACTTCCCTTAAAAAAGTTGGTAACTCTATTACAAATTCTTGTTATTTGAAAGAATTGCCTTTAAGTTTTGTGTATAGGAAAAATGAATATCATCTCCCGCTTCATGTATATGTATGGTAAAGAAAGCTTTAGAATACAAATATGAATAAAATAAAACCGGTGTAAATATACAATTCTTTATCAGCTCTAAACACAATATCATACACAACAGTCCTTAGACAGGAAACGATTGCAATTTATTACATAAACAATATTAGCAGGCATATGCGTAATGCAATTTCATTCAATAATTTAATCAACAAAAACCATATGAGCCGTGTCACGACAAAACCAACATTGTGCGTTTGCGACCAGCATGGATCCAGACCAGCCTGCGCTTCCGCGCAGTCTGATCAGGATCCATGCTGTTCGCTTTCCAACTCTATTACAAGTAGAGAAACTGATAGCGTACAGCATGGATCCTGATCAGACTGCGCGCGGATGCGCAGGCTGGTCTGGATCAATTTTGGTCGCAAACCCATTATGTTGGTTTTGTCATGACACGGCTCATATGTAAAATTGTACAAATGTATATGCCGGAAATAGTTATATTAATTAACAGATCACTATGCACATGCATATATATTAACACAGAATTTATTTCAAGCTATAAGCTTATAAATGCCTGACACCATTTTGTGCAAAAATTTAATGCACCAGAAGGAAAAAAGGCAATATTTGAATCCACGCGGCCAGCAATCTTTTTGAATCTGATACGTTTACCACTCAATCATGCCGCCGAAAGTTCATAATTAATGTCCAAATAATGTTAAATTCAAGCGGAAAAAGTAATTGATTCATTTCGAATAATTAGTCTTACACTGAAATGAATTGTTACTATATTTAAAGAAAAAAAAAGAACTGTTTTGAATGATAATAACTCTTTACTCGTTATAATTTGCCGTCATATTAGTGACGTAAACAATGAGGATGCGCGAGCATGACGCCGTTTCTATAACACAGGCGTTGGTTACGAAGGTGGATGTCGTAGAGCATATTTCTGGAATATAATGTAAAAACATTAGGATGAATGACTCTCCGGGAGGAGGTAGGATAATTTTCAATGTTTATTTTCATAGTACCATTATAATGAATTTGAAAATATAATTATATTTTAGGCACTTCCCATTACTAGAGCATTTCCTTCTATACTATTTTATACACCATTAATGTCTCTGTTTCTGTATTTAAACGGTGTAGGACCTGTTAAGCAAAATAGATCGGGGGAGGCGCCAAGTCGTAAGGGCAGATTTGTCATATTACAAATTTTTAATATTTTCCGGCATTTTAGTATTTTTACGAATTCTTCAAGCCGGAGCTACTGGCGCACATTCCAGATAATTGTCTTGAGTATTTTACAAACTATTTATTTATTTACAAATCATCTGACTCTTCATGTTACGCCTTCAAAATTCCAAAAAAGCTTTTTTTTTACATTTGCAAACAAGCTTTATGTTAAATTGTGTACTCTCTCACAGCCAGCGCATTTTGTCATCACAATAACATTAAAGGCACACTATGCCTCAGATACAAATAAATTTTTACTTATTTAAAGATGTAAGTTATGCTCATATTTGAGTAAATATTCTTATCAAATGACTTTCTGAAATCAATAAAATTCTCACTGAATGTTTATAATTTGAGTAAAAAAGTGTTTTACTTATTTTGTATTGGAAGCTGCATTCCCTATCAAAGGTCAAGTGAAGTTGGTCTTTTCTTAAAAAAAACTGCCACTTGTTTTAATGATACTATATATTCATATTGTGACCACTAATAGTGTATAGAGTTTAAAAAACATAACATATCTACTTTGAATGAACCCGAAATAATGTTTATTTTGTATTAACAAAGAGGCTGTGTAACAATTATCAATATTTTAAAACATCAAATTTGAACATAGTATATCTTTAAAAAGGCCAAACATGAATTTTATCATGCTTAAAAAATGCTTTTAGAGAAAATTAATGTTAGATGCTTGTTTCCAGAAAAAGTAGCGATAAATGTGAAATAATTTGTCATAAAAGTAGCAAAACGAAAACAAAGTTTACTTTCTATACAAACACTGATTCACTTTAACTGTAGATCTACTTATTGCAAAAAAACAACAACAAAAAACAACAACAACAACAATAACAACAACAACAACAACAACAAAAGACAGCAGATGAAAAAGATGGTTCCGGTAATTGGCCAATGAGTAGCAACATTTTGATACTATAAAAATGCACCAAAAGCTTTTTAGACATAAAAATAAAAGCATTTCTGAGGCCTAAAGTATGGTGGCTGATTTTTGCCATTCGTGTTTTCGCCCCGCGACCCCTCCAAGCGAAAAGTCGAGAATTAACAAGTTAAAATGGCGGGGGCGCGGAGCAAAAACACGCTAATTAGCGAGGGCGGGGACGAAGTTTAATAAATAAAATTTCGCTCAGCTGGAGCGCGGGGCAAGATTTCAGAAATAAATCGGCGGGGGCGCGGAGGGAAAATACGCTAATTAGCGCCCCCGCTAATTAGCGTGTTTTCGCTCCGCACCTCCGCCATTTTTAACTTGTTAATTATCGACTTTTCGCTTGGCGGGGTCGCAGGACGAAAACACGATAATTAGCGAGGTCGATCGGCGAAGTTTTATTTATTTAACTTCGCCCCGCGCCCCCGTTAATAATCGTGTTTTCGTCCTGCGACCCCGCCGTTTTGTTTTTTAAATCTCGCTCCGCGCTCCCACGGAGCGAAGTTTTATTTCTTAAACTTCGCCCCGCGCGTGTTTTCGCTGCGCGCCCCGCAATTTTAACAGGTTAATTTATCGACTTTTCGCTTGGCGGGGTCGTGGGACGAAAACACGCTAAGTAGCGGGGGCGCGCGGCGAAGTTTTATTTATTTAACTTCGCCCCGCGACCCCGCTAATAAGCGTATTTTCGTCCCGCGACCCCGTCGTTTTATTTCTTAAAACTCGCTCCGCGCCCCCGCGGGGCGAAGTTTTATTTATTAACCTTCGCCTCGCGCCCACGCTAATAAGCATATTTTCGCTGCGCGCCCCCGCCATTTTAACTTGTTAATTTTCGACTTTTCGCTTGGCGGGATCGCGGGGCGAAAACACGGATGGCACAAATCAGCCACCATGCTGAAGGGTCTTTAATTAAGAAGAAACATATTTAAAATCTACAATCGCTAACTATTGATATATTGTATCATGTATATAAAGATAGTTATTAATGTATGATTATGTAGGTCCATCACAAGCTGAGTTGGAGGAGTTGACCATTCTCCTCGAGAACCGGACGTTTGTAGACTTCTTTAACACTTTCCTTTGTCTGCCGGTAAGATTCATTTTAATCCTTATTACGCTAAATATCATTAATCTGGACGAAACCATTAATCATTTTAGGGAAAATTTCAAAAAAATAACGTTACTGACTGAATAGTGAACAGTGCAGACCATGATCAGACGCCAAGGGTGATCTTGGTCTTTACTGATCGCATTATTAGATTCAGTTGCCACCAGAAAGCATCAAATATTATAAATATTTCATTGATATGTAAATTTTATACATTTGTTTTAATCTATAGAAATATGAAAGCGTCTTCCGCGGAACTGTTCGAATTGCGTTTTTTTTTTTTAATAAATGATATACACTATTACTCTCGAGCTTTAAACGCACCAAAAGTAAAATAATGTACAAGAAAGTCCGTATTTTCACAATACTTCACCAACACAAAGTAATTTGCATTACTTCAAAGGCCCCTTAATCGTTCTAAAACACTTATTTTTTTTTTTTGAAATTCAGCTCCTGTAATGTTTAAGTGTGTCCATTTTTTTTAAACAGTTAAGGCGATTAATACTGACTATATGAATTGTAACACCACTAAAACATAATATCTTTATTTACTTATTACTTTATTGAATGATACCTGCTGTACAGGTGTTTGGCCAGCATGTCCTCTACAATTTCATGGAGATGGAATTTGAGTTCGAGCCTCCGATCAAGAACAAGAGAAATGTAAGTGATTACCAGTTAAATAAAACTGAAAATAAGTTCTAGAAATTCTTTACGAAAATGTACATAAATAAACAGTCTTGTTTCAATTCGATAACAATTAGTTAATGGTTTTTAACTGACAGGTAGTCACTAGGTACGACGATTTATAATCAGAATTTGTCTGGTATTATACTACATGTACTTTAATTAAGATTAACAACAAATTGCACGTTACCACGTGCAGTAACTCATATATTAGCACGTATTCCTACACTATCTACATTAGATATACATATATACATTAGTTATGATAAGCCATGTTGCTAACAGACACATGTTAAGTCTTTTTTGACATGAGGGTGAAACACTTTCTTGAATTTTTTTTTATAATATGGACCTGTAAAATATAAAATTTACTATTAATGGAAAAGTCGTATTTATAAAAAAAAAATGTGCACAAAAATTATTATTTTTCCTCACAAGAAGAAGAAAAATTCACAAAAAATGATAAAGAACAAAAGTATTGAAAAAGGTACACATATATATGAAAATAACATGCAATATAAGTGTTATCACCTGTACTTAATCTTTACCAGTTATATGATTTGCAATCAATTTTTGACAGTATATTTTATCAGAACAGAACATAACTTTATTATCTCAAATTAATACGTAGACATATGAGAGTACAAATAAATGCGAAATTTCAAATACATTGCATGTGGTGTGTGAAAACAGTATCATAACGCGATATTTTCAGTCATTTCAAATATTCTGTTACTACAATAAGTACATTGGAAAGGGGAGTGGGGGTTGATGCGAGAATTATTCCAATAAGCTAAGTTATAGGCCTGTAAAGGTGTGAAACTGGCATGAATCTTAAAATAGATTACATGTATATTCTATAAATAATAGCCTGTTTTCCATTGATTAAGTATAGCAAAATTATGAATATTTTCCCCATTTCTGCATTTAGTGTCTTTCAGTCGTATTTTGCGACACCTATGTTGTGTTGTTGATACAGAAATGTTGCCAACCATATATGTGATAATTTACTTTATTATCGTTTGTAATATTACTTGATACTTTTAACTTTCCAGCTATATCTAGATCGTCGAGAAGTTCTGCGATGGTTATGTACGGAAAGAATGAGACAGTTCAAGAGGTCACCTCTGTATACTGAATACAGGTTGTGCTTACAGCTGAGGAGCACAAGTGTTGATTTACCCGGGTTTACAATGGGAAGTATGTCTGCAAATCATATCATATAAAATACGTTTAAGAAAATATCCACATATCATTTTACTTGTCATAGTCAGTCATAGGTGATTCAGAGTTTGAGTGCCAAAACAAGTCGGCATATTTCATTGAAACTAGTTTAATGGCGACTTTATGGAACGTGTTTGGTTTCAGAGCCACCGTGCGTTCAGTAAAATCCTTCATATATAATAAAAATCTTTAGTTTGACTCCTGTAAAAATATTATTTTAAACCTCATTTCTCCAGGCCAACCCAGCCTAAAATAAAAATCCTACATTCACCCATGTTATAAATGATGAATAAATATTAGTAAAAGGGTATCCACTTGTAAAGTTTATCCTGCATGTGATACGGTCCGTTGTATAAACGAGTACTAACAAAAACAGAAAACAAAAACTAATTCAGTGTATAATTAAAGAAGTATGTTAGTCTTACCTTTCATTACATGTCATTTAATTAGCGTAATCATATTACTTATAAAGTTAAAGAGAACAAATATGGACTTGAACGTGTAGTCCAATAGTTTTAAAGCCGGAACGTTTGGACCAAAGTATTGATTGTTTTCAATACCAAAAATTTTATTCCTATTGACTAGCTATTTTGCTTTTTGGCACTTATGTCGAATATGTTAGACATATGATAGACATTTTATTAAATTGGTCAATTCTTGATTTTGTGACAATAAATCAATACGACTATTCCAGTATACATGTATATATTTCCTATTTAAATATCGTAAATCACTTCATTACTTATTGTAGAACATTTCGAGCATATTGCTAATGACTTCTCAATAATCCAGATCAAACATTTGTTTAGTAAGGTAAGACTGTTTACGTGCGTGTTTATTTTTAATTAAATTCCTGTACTTAACATAACTAACCTGTCCTAAATCAATTAAAATTAATTTACATTTTTTTAAAAAAAGGTCAAGACTCTGTCGTATTTACTCGGAACATCATAGGAACAGTTCAAGGAATGAAGTTATTTCGCGAGTCGCTGCGAGGGACTGGAGGAGAGAACGTTTATAGGTGTTGGAAGGATATAGAGGCATGGAGACTCATGGATGACCCTGTGAAAAAACAGGCCTACAAACAAACTATATATACTAAATACACCAACGAAACTAGTGACACAGAAGTGGTCAGTAATCTTAAAAAGAAAGCGTTCCAAGGTAAGTTTATCAAGTAATATTTCACAGACAATTCATGGAAAAAATGACAGTGGGTACAAATAAAAAGGACATTTCTACTAACGTTTTAATGGTAAGTATGTAAGTAAGTACGGTAATTAGAAACAAATTATCAATACTAATGAAAGCAAGCTTGAAAGGATAAACAATATTAAAGATTAAAAAAGCTGCATGAGTTTAATTGATACCATAAATACAACTACCGCTAGAGAAAAAAAAACAGGTTGAAGATTTTAATAATAAAAGTCGTAATATGAAGTGTTCCGAGGTCCTCAGTAATCCAGGCTATTTACCGTAAACAGTTTATACGGAATTAATGTGTACCGTGAGTTCCGACGATGACTTAAATTATATAACGATCTCCCATGGAAACGGTAGTAAGAATAATGTAGGTTTCATAAGTGGATTACATAAAATTAAAGAGTGTGAAACAATCTTTAAGCATTGTGGATGTTCATAACATGTATGAAACACACCAAAAATTTAAAAAAATGAGTCCACTATAGTTATGTATAAAGTATTCATGTAGGTTAAATGTGGAATAAAAAATGAAACTCAAAAATTTACACGAATAGTCTTTGTAATAATTACTCATTGATGTAATATTTAAATGGAATTAAGACTTAAATTCTTGCAACAAAACGTGAAAAAAAGTAAAAGAAAATGAAACTGCTTTGTATATTTGTGAAGGTTACATGTATAACATGTATAACAACCCAAAATATTAAACATGTATTTTCGCGATCTTTGTATGCTTTTATGGATAGTGGTTCTCCTTAACGAGGATTTGCTTCAAAAACGTACCCATTTATACTTTGACAGTGCCATATTATACTTAAAAATTTGTTACTTTAAACAGATTTTTGGATTTAAATGTTTTCATTTAAGTTAGGAACGACAGTGCCATATAAAGCTTCATGGAGTTTTGGATTGGTATATATCATGTATATGTAAATTTGTTGCAGGTATCTTCAACTTTGATCTCGTTCCTGAAAGTGATATAATGCAGCAAATACTCGAATCTGTGACTAACACATCTTTTCGTTCATTTGTTGAGTCGGATGAATCAGTTATGAATTTGCAGACGATACAGCTTTGTGTACTCCGGAATTATTGGTTGCCAAGACATCTTTTGCATGTAGTTCAAAATTTGAAAAAAGTAGGTTGCCATGCGTAATTTAGAAATAAAGACTTCATGTTTTGAGTTTTGACATTTTTTAACAAGATGAACAAATATTTTCTAAATTACTCACTAAACATTAACACAGTTATTATAATAATTAACAACACTATTTATTTCATAAATACGATATATAAATAAATGTGCGAGGCTCCGGCATGCATTACACTATTTTATTCAACGAGTTAAATGAATTTAGTAATGAACCTACACGAATAAGTGTAACCTAAGAATTGTTTGCATTTAATGCAATTGACGTCACGTCAAAATACATGCCAGACCGTGCAATAGCCTATTTGCGGAGTTGCAAAAGCGGCAATGGTATAATAATAATAATAATAATAATAATAATAATAATAATAATAATAATAATAATAAAAATTATAATAATAATAATAATAATGAAGACTTTATTTAACGAGAGAACTCATTTGAACAAACATATCAATCCTCCATGGGGCCCTCAACAAGGAACAATATAAATTTAACATATTCAAACTATTAAAATACATAAATGTAAAAACATACAGGAGATTATCAATTTGTATACAACAATGTGTGATAAAACCTCAAGTATAAGGTTTTAAAATGGTTAACAGATGTAGCAGACTTAATATAATCAGGAAGGCGGCCGTTCCAAATACAAGATCCAGAATAAACAAAAGACTTACGAAATTTTTCAGTATTTGGTCTAGGGGTATAAAGTTGAAAATCAGATGATGAACGCAAAATGCGAGTATGAACATCTGACGATAAAATGAAATTATTCAATAAATAGGATGGCGCCTGATTATTCATTATTTTAAACATTATAATAGCTTTTTGAAAAACAACCCTCTGTGAAAAGGTCATCCAGCGGAGTTCAGAAAAAAGTTCAGCAGATGGAGTGTCATAATATTTGTCTAGAATTAGTCTTGCAGCCTTCTTTTGGAACTTAATGAGTTTATCTTCTAGAAAAGACATACAGTTACCGTAAATTATGCAACAATAATCAAGATGTGGTAAAATATATGCATTGTAAAACATTTTACGTACAGGTATAGATAGAATAATTTCATACGTGATAATAAATGTAACAATGAGTTACACTATTTAAGAACATTTTCAATATGGCTTTGCCAAGACAAGGTGTTATTAATTGTAATACCCAATAATTTTTCTTCAAAGCTACAAGAAATTTGCTCTGTTTTATATAAAATACAAGAATTACTTTCATGAATATAATTTTGCTTACAAGTTTAGCGGAAATATACATGACCTTAGTTTTGTTAACATTGATAGACATGCGATTTAAATCACACCATTTGTTGGCATTTAAAAGATCATGAGTAACAAGCTCAGGATTTTCATAACCAGTCTGATTAATGGCATGATGGGATTGGTGGAGATTCGCAAATTGTTTATTGAATAAATTTGCAGTGATAAAGGGTCAGTAACAGGGATGCCATCATCATCATCAATACAATGTGTTTGAACCTTGGATTTGTAACCAGATAATTCATTTAGACCAGTCCATAATTTCTTTGGGTTGTGTTTGTTTTGATTGATGATATCATTATAATATTGTCGCTTTGAATCATATATGTGAGACTTAACGTGTTGTTTCCATATTATATGTGTCATTAACTCTATGAAACTGGTGTTTTGTTTTAATAGCATCGGGGATGTTTTTATTAATCCAGTTTGGCTAGGTGACCTTCTTTACTCGTTTTTTTTTTTTACTGGTTGGTGCATGTTTTTCAACGACAGACAAAAATTTATCAGTGAACAAATCTATAGAGTTATCTTGATTTTCTACAGATGCTACTTCTGACCAGGGTTGACAATTCAGTTAAAAATCGATTTTCATCAAAGTGTTTAAAAGACCGGAAGGTTATTGTCTTATGCATGGGACCTTTAACACTGATATTTGAAAGTTTGCGTGTAAGACGAATGGGAAAATGGTCACTAATGGATAAGGAAGGTACAAAAACATCGACTATATTTTGAGGCATGTTTAAAAATGCATGATCTATCAATGTAGCAGAGCTTGAAGTTACTTTGGTAGGAGATTCAAAAAGCTGAGAAAAAATTACAGACTGCATTAGATCTAACCAAGATTTAGAACAATTATAATGCTTAAAAATATCATAGTTAAAATCTCCAATAACAATACATTCATTTTCCTCTAAATATGATTTTTCTAAGGATATAGAAAAATTAACAAGCCACTCAACTTTAGAAGATGGTGGTCTGTATGCATAACACAATAATAACGATTTACATTTAGGCTGTTTAAGTTCAAGCCAAATGGATTCAATAGAAATTAGTGTTGGGTATCGGACTCAAAAATCACTATCGATAATCGGATCACCACAATCGATTGTCTTCCGATAGTATAATCGAGTTTGCATTTTTTTGGCCCTTTTTCTTTTATGGTACCAATCCTTGTATGTATTTTTTTATACAGTAGTGACCATATTTTGAGAATAAATAAGCTCTTGTCTCCTTGATTAAATAAGATTTACTCTTTGAATTCAAAACAAACAACACAAATACCTAATACTACTTTGTGACAGGCGAAGATGAATTTGCTTTGATGTTCAGGAAACAAAGTCGATCAAATTGCCCACTTATTCACTAGCCATGTTTTGTCTGTATTTCATTTTTGATAAGGCAAACAAAAAGGACTACAGGATCCTCTGGAATTAAAGAGATTTGATCAGGAACCTTCTATTTGACCGCATGTAAAAAGTTACACCCTATGCAATTCAGCGGTGGTAGAACATAAACATAATCGATTGTTAAAAAGGACTATCGATTGTTGCCGATTTTGGGGTGATCCGATTAGTTATCAATTTTCAGAGACAATCGGGACAACACTAATAGAAATACTTTCTAAATCAGATCTATGAACAAAAGATAAACAGTCTCTTACATAAATAATTAAACCGCCTCCATTGGAAGGCCTGTCCTTGCGAAAAAGTGTAAAATTGTCCAACATAAACATATTACAATGTATATCAATCTTTTGTTCTGAAATTATAAATTTGAGTTCGTCTAATTTTGGGTACAAATAGATGTAGTATGTTCAACCCTTTATGCGTGTACCAAGAGTTACTATTCTTATTGGAGTCATAGTTTAAAGTTTTGTCATTTACAATTTTATAAGTCAAATTAACATTGGTTTCTCCATATTGAAATGAATTACTTTCACAAATATTTAACGACGGCGATCCTAAGAATTCTGATTTCTCAGCCATGAAGCTGGTACTGGCATGTAGACCATTTCCTCGTCTCTCCTCCCTGTAAACCTCCCTTTCTGAAAATGAGACTTGTTGTCCATTTTGTTACTGCTATGGTCATCAGATGGCATCGTAGATATGCCTAGGACATAGTTTATAGCCTTCCTCATGGTTGTTCCAAACAGTTTTCCACTTTTTCTATTTAGATGTAAATAGTCTTTATACAGCGACTTGTCTGGAGTACCATGCAGGATAAAATCAGAGTCATGGTTGATATAGTGGTGACCACCATCTGCACAGATCTCTAAACCTGTTGTTGGTTTCAGATATAATGGTGTTGAAAAGTTTGTCATTTCTTCTAGGTAGAATTAAAGAAATGATTATTTTACATTTTGAGTTGATGGTTTTTACAGTGTGTATTGTATCCTTCAGCTCATGAACTATGTACTGGCTTGAATCTGCATCAGATATATTATTTGTGCCTACATGAAGTAATATTACATCTTTATCCTTTATTCTATTTGAATCTGTATCATTCATTGATATGAAGGTATTTTCAATTGTGCGTATTCTTCCACCAGAGTGAGTCTTGGTGTTTACTTTCACTATACAGTCTGACATTCTGTTCGCACTCAGGATACCTGTCATTGAATCACCTGCTATAAATGCAGAGTATTTAGATTTTGAATTTTGATTTTCTATTGGTCGAGTGTTATTTTCAGACCTTTTTTTTATGTTAATTTGTATGTCTTTCTCAAAATTATCCAGTTTATGTGGCTCAGGCGAGATCGTTTTTTCAGCAGAAGTCTGTATTACCGATCTACCAATTTGCATACATTTCTTTCAGCAGTTCATCTCTCAAGTCTTTAATGTCTTTAGCTAATTTCTTTCCTACACACTCAGTAACATTTTCAATTTTTGATTCGATACTGTCTGCTTTCATTGTAGACTTGGCCAATCGATCGGCTAGTTGTGTTTTCTCTTTTGACAGTGTAACATTTTGCTTTTTTAATTTTTCATTGGATTCTTTCTACATTTAGGTGTAGCTTTACTCAGATTATGTTTCAGTTTTGATAACTCACTTTCAATCTTTTTCACACTTGTCACTTTGTTCAATGACTTTTATGCGTAGAATATCATTTTCACGTTTTGTATTTTCTAGTACATTGAGCAATTTTTCATGTGATAAATAACTTTTTATCATTCAATTCTATTATAATTAAAACAAATGTGTCATTTTTTTTCAATATAACTTCCATTTTTGTGAATGTAAGTATTTACAACAGTATAAATAATTTTCATTTTCAAGGAGACGCTTGAAGTTCTTATGAAACCTGTGCCTGGTGACGTGGAGTGTATAGGACTAGAGCGACGATTTCGTTGTCGGTATATGTTTCCGAAGATCGACAAAGATATAGATATAAATTCTCCAGCTACCACCGTTATCGTGTCCAAGTCCGCAAATGACCTGAATATAAAACCATCAGTCCAGTCTATGTCGTCTGCGGAAAGGGAAACTATCGGAGAAGAGGGGAAACGCAAAGCAAAAACAGGCGATCTTCAATCATTGTTGAAAAGTAAGAAATCAATATTGTTCTTAATGAAGCATGTTCGAAACTACTTAATAATGTTATTGCAACTGTTAAGTTACTTTTGATATGTATGTGAGAATAGTAGGCTTGAAAGAATAGCCCTTTAAAAATGAAATTATAAAATACTTGTTTTCTTCTTTCTTTTAATTAGAGGTTTAAGTCATTCTAAATGAAGTTAAATGTCACTTTCTGGGCGTACTTTACTGCCCCAAATCTTCAGCCTATAAGTTTGTATGTTCAACCAATTTTCTTTGCATTTTTTTATTTCTGATTAGGTCCATTGAAAGAAGCTCAGGTTGAATGCGAAGCATCATTAAGTTCTCCATCTCTACCGGAACTGACGCCGGAGAATGACGATACCGAGGGGTCAGAACAAGACAATAATGTCCATATGAATGTCGTTAGTCCTATTTCAAATGTTCTGGCATCGTATATTGGCGGAAAGAAACGAGCGTTGATCGGAAATATTCCGGACGCAACGAATAAGATGATCTGGAGCCTGGCCTCCGATTCATTTGCTAGTGGACCTTTTCATCAATATCTGGAACAAAACTGGAAAGATACAGACTTGAAATATTTGGAGTTTTGGAACGATGTGAGGAGATATCTTGATACAGAGGAACATGTTATTGATAGACTTGGACAATCCATTAAGCTTCAGCTGGCTCACAAGTATGATAATTATTTCACTTGTGGATTAATACTCTAATATTATGGTGGCTGATTTGTACCATGTCGTATTTTTGCTTCGATGGGCGCAAGGGGAAAACACGAAAGTACGACAAAGTGTCTATTTTGTCGTACTTTTACTTTTTCACCTTAAGCTGCGCGGGGCACCAAACGAAATAACGAAATCACGAACATATGATAAAATAATCACTTTGCAAAGGTACGATAAAGTGTCTTAATTTCGTGTTATTGCCTGGCGCCCCATACCATATATAAATGAATAATCAGACATTTCCCCTCACGACTATTATAGCGATCACATTTTCGGCCAGACATGACAGTAAGTGCGTGTCACTGTAACTACTGTTCAGATCGTAGAACACGAAAACTTTACGAAAGCTGCACAGTTCCCTTTTGATTTTTTAAAATATCTGTGTGACCTAGATATCTGACCAACACCGACAGCACAACAAAAAGCGCCATTTCAAACTCCAAAAACATCACACAAATAGTTAAGATTTCACTACAAATGTGACATTTTCTTCACATAACTCTTCTTCAAAATTACTTTCCCGTTGAACCAGTGATACATGGGCGCAAAGTTTATTCTTATGTTATTTTATTCAATTCTACCGATGTTGATATAGCAACGCAACGTCCGTTTAACTATACGCTAAACGGACGATATATCGAAATAACACAATTTGACGTCACGTAAAAAGATTACGTGACGTTTAATAAATAAATTTATAATTATTTTAGGATAGCTAACACATATCTTTCTAAAGAAGAAGACGAAAGCAGCATTTTCTCTGAGAGTTTGAAAACGTCTTTATTTACTGCAATCAGTACCAAAAACGACGTCTCCTTGCTTTGTATGACTCAAGATATTGTTGAAAAGGTATTTGCTCAAAACGTTAAGTAATTTCTGATGGTGCATCTAATTTTAACGTTTTAGTATATTTTATACTATCTAATTTTAAAGTTTTTTAGTATATTTAAACATATCTAATTTTAATTTTTTTAGTATATTTAATACAAATGATGTATAATGCAAGAAAAGATATCAACTTGACTGGACCTAACTTTTTACTGCATTTCTACTACATTTCGTCTGAAAAATCTCTCACTCGATGTTCAGAATTGGTTTGAAAATTGGTTTGTCATAAGCTGTTGTTATAAAAGAGTATTTTTTATTGTTCCTTTTGGTTTAAAAACACGCCATCATCAGATTTTGTTTATTTGTTTTAGAACTTGCAGGAGACACTCAATTTATATGTTGCTGCTGACAGAGAGCGGTTTTTGAAGCAAGTGGTAGGCTTAACAAGTTTACAACTTTTACAGTTTTCCTTTTTTATTCTGTTACTATCAAACGAGAACAATATGTGCATAATGGAAACACTTTTCTTTATTTAAATAATGTTCTTGCCTTTTTGCAACAATAGTTTCTTAATTTATGCACTTTTCTTGATAAAGAAAAACGATCTTGTCTTATTTTTTATGATATGTTATATGCTCTTGTAGAATATGAAAAACGATAACATAATATGTTGAATTATGTATACAGCTAGGTGACCGGTGCCAATTAAGTAGACGGCAACGGCACGCAATAGACCACACATCATCATACCGAGTAAAGTCTGCCAGATGTTCTGCTGATATAGATCCAGAGTATTTCTTCAACTGTGTAACCCTTGATTCAGAGTCTTCAAGGTTATCTTCAGACTGTCCCACAATGCCGTCCGACTATTCCACTTCTCGTCAAGAATCTTCGTACCAAGCGAAAATTACCGAGGAGCAAATGTTAAAGGCGATGGAATCAGCTGTACTTTGTAGCGAATATGGCAAGTTATATATGTTTTAGTCTGACGCAGATACTGTTTTAGTTTATTTATACATGTACAAAGATAAAAATATCGATTCTTTCCTTTGCAATATTTCAAGGTTTAAAATTCTCTATTTAGGTTTATTGTTTGAAGATATGTTACTATGAACTTGAACTGTTAGTCAAAGGAGAATACTTTCTTGGTGTACCAAAGCTAACTTTATAATGTATAATGCTATATATCTGTTACAAAAATAATCGTTTGAATTAAAAAAATACTGCCAAGATGTTTGTATGAAAGAAATATGGTAGTAAATTGCCTTTAAAACGAAAATCGAATGAACAAAAAAATCATTGCTAAACGGTTAAAAGCCTGATTGAAAAAGTAGCATAATATTTTGTTACAACTCTTCATCATATACTTACAAATGAAATATTGATAAAATGAAATGCTTATTTTCATTTTCCTTACTTTCACTGCAAACAAATATTTTTCACTGTAGTGAAATATATTTTCGTATTTTCACTGGTGTCTTGCCAGACTACTTTTTGCTATATTCAGCCAAATTAATTAAAGTCTTTCATATTGTGATGTCAAAAAGGAAAAAAATGTATATAATAAACAGAAAATTCAAGTATTTTCTATAAATACAGAATTTATTTTCATCTTGTGGTATGAAAATTATCATGTTGCACTCAATAAAAATAAATATTGCTTTTATTTATAGAAGAAACTTGGATATCCTCTATAAAGTGAATCGACCACCAGATTATGGAAACAGTATAATTTTACTGTTGAAATTTTTTTTTTTAAATATTTTATAAAATATTACTTTATACCCTTTAATAGGACTATGTCTAGCACTCGCACTGAGTTATAAATTTTTCATAGTATCCTTTATTTGAATCACTATCAGTTCTATAAAATTATGCTCTAGTCTGACCACACAGGTGTAGATGCTGGCCTAGCTTTATAACTGAGGGATATACCTACCCACATTATATCTATATCTGTCGCGAAACACAATGAGGTACAAATGTGAATGAAATTCTATCGATCAGTTTTCTTACATTTGCTAAATTTATTTCTAGGTGAACCTATGATGAAGTCTCAATACCTTATTGAACCGTCACAGCTTGTTCAAATCCTATACAGTGATTATGGCAGTTTGCATTTAGTTCGACATCCGACCGTCCGCCACAGTAAGACTGATTCACATTTGAGCCGCGTCACGACAATACCAACATAATGGGTTTGCGACCAGCATGGATCCAGACCAGGATCAGGATCCATGCTGTTCGCTATCAGTTTCACTACTTGTTATAGACTTTGTAAGCGAACAGCATGGATCCTGATCCTTGTCTGGATCCATGCTGGCCGCAAACCCATTATGTTGGTTTTGTCGTGACACGGCTCATTTCTTTTTTTATATTGTTACAGAAAAGCGGTTAAATGTCCAAAATATAACGGTAAAATATTCAACACTTCAATTGTTCGTAACGATATTATGGTCTAACAAAGCAATTGATATTCACGTATCTAAACATTGTCAGTAACGGTAGTCTAATAGCGTTACAAAACCACTGAGTTTCGCGATAAGGCAGCTCAATATGCTTTTTGTCTTTTACGGAAGCATAGTCAATAAACCTCTGATAGACACGACAGAAAAACAAACATTTTCGTTGCCAATTACGGTAGCACAGTCTAAAAACAATGGTTGACATCGTAAAACAGTCCAGCATTCCCGGTGTCCGATATTGAGGTATAGTTTCATTGAGTCCCGATCAACGCCCAACAAAAATCAGCTTTTCTGAATAAAAGAATAAACCTATAATATATTATGTGTTTGAACATGTTTCTAAATAGATTGAAATAAGTAACAACAATATTATCTTTGCAGAGTGGCTAAGGAGTTTGCTGGAGAAGCCAAAGATAGATATAGATACAATCAGAGTGTCAAAGCAAGTACTCTATGAAAGGATTGATATATCCAAGTTCAGAAAACCAGATGCTGTTCCTAGGAATAGAGGTCGAATGGTAAGGAGGGCTGGTGTCGTTGTCGAAAGACCTCCTAAACCAAAGTAAGTCTCCAATCACCAATGCAATTGATATACCTAATGAAAGCAATCCTATTACTGATAAAGTTAAATGTTGTTTAATTCCTCATGGAGATTTAAATATGAGCCGCGTCATGACAAAACCAACGTAATGCGTTTGCGACCAGCATGGATCCAGACCAGCCTGCGCATCCGCGCAGTCTGATCAGGATCCATGCTGTTCGCTTACCAACTCTATTACAAGTAGAGAAACTGATAGCGAACAGCATGGATCCTGATCAGACTGCGCGGTCGCGCAGGCTGGTCTGGATCCATGCTGGTCGCAAACGCACTATGTTGGTTTTGTCGTGACGCGACTCATTTATATCGTGACGTCACACTTAGTTGTATCTGTACACAATTGCGTCTATTGTACTGACAGATGAACAAAGTATCCAACATTTGCTAAATAAGTATCAAATATATTCAATATTAGAAACTGTTCTATCAAATTCTTAGCGAATATCTATATTTTATAGATGTGTACTTTAAAACATGTGCAAAAAATGTATGAAAATAACAAATGATCTATTGAACCCCTTGGCTTTAAATTCTTCCTCGTATTTCTGCAGATGTTAATGCACAAATATAGGGGCATTGACCCTCTTTTAAAACAAATAAATATAAGTATGTATATTATATGTGAGGAATAATTCATATAGTAGTTTCAATATTTAAGAACTTGATAAATCATTACAATTTCATTGTCAAATTGTGCTCTACAACTAAGTACATGTATTTTTATTCTTGGCTAGACGCAATAATATAATATCATGAAAAATTCTTCTCGTCTGATACAAAACCTGTACAAACAATCATCGCCTAGACAACAGGCATGTCATCATCGATACAGTTCTCTAGAAATTAAATAACCTTTGGGGTACTTCATTAATGTTTTCTCCTTTCTGCACTCATACCGATGGAAAACCGATATTTTCACACTGTCTTTTGTCGTTTATACAATATATTACAAAATAATGATGCTTTCTTTTTAATTATAAACAGAACTATTTATTATATACCTGAAACTCTTGCCACCTTTAGCACCTTCAGTCAAGATATCTTCATTATTTTTTTTCTCAGTTCCTTCAGATATGCTTAAAATGTTTATAATATAACAAGGTGAAACAAAAAACAAGTATATAGGATTGGTTAATGCAGCCGTTGCTTACTTACTAAGGGATCATATCACTTTCACACTTTGATGTATGTCATGTATATGCTAAAACTAAATTAACCGATTTCTTGTCTAATATTCATTTCTGTCGCGTTGTTTTAAACCAAGAGGTCGCTAAATGTCAGTTACAGTGCCGAAGTGACCCAGTATCAAATGCAATTAAATTAGGTAAGGAATTGATGACTTTTTCGAAGTTTTGTAAATATGGCCAAGAAATCTATTTATAATTACAGCATTAACTATGCCAAAATTTGTTTGTAGGTCATTGATAGAGGTGCTGACAACTCAAGTCCAGTTCGATTATTTCAAGAAATTTTTGACAATGCATAAAGTGACTCATCAGCCAATTTTGTTTTGGAAGGCTGTTGAAAAACTTCAGGAAATGAGTAATGGTAAACAACGACAGAGCCGGGTCACGCAGATATGTATAAAATTCTTCGGCAAACATGCCAAATATGGTAGGGCTGATTCACGTTTGTAAGACTAAATAACAAAATACGTCCAAGACAATGTAACTTTTGATTCTAATGGTTTGTCATAGGTATAAAATTATCTTTCATTTAAAATTGAAATTTTATCGTGAGATGTGCAGCGTGATTTTGTTTGGCAATAAAACCTATTTTTCGTCAACTATTTGATATTTTTAAAATTTTACAAGAACAACCAAATATATTGTTATTGTTTTTTTTTTCTATTTTAGTTATACTATTTGTAAACAAGACGTAACATATTAATTTGTTTTGTTGCTTGTACGTTACAAATATAATTTCTATAAATTTGTGACTAATTTAGTCGGTGAAGACGTGTTTATCTTTCGAGAAGTGATAGCTTGTTTGTCTACCCTTTTGTTAACTATTTCAAAGGACTGTCATATACACGTATGTGCTATTTTTTAAAAACAGCAATATGTTAAAATCAAAATCTTAGATTTTATAAGATTATCGAGGATAAACCAACCTTACAATTCTTTTACGACGTGTTTAAAATATTTTCTAAAGGTTTCTTTTTCTCGTTTTCATGTCATAATTTAAGTTCGTGATTTTTAAAGGTTCGGCTCTTCAATGCGATGACGAAATTATACGTCAAATACCACATTTAGAGAAAGTCACGCCGGGGATTTTAATGTGCGCTCAAGCTGCCGTATTTAGGACCATAGAACGAAAATGGTAAGAGTCCCGCTCTTGTATATGAATATATTTTGTAGTGAGATAAAATTATTCATGTCATTGTTACCATTTTCGGTAATTCAATCTATGCCGATCATTTCGGTAATTAAGTCAACATTCGTTTTATGCTAATCTATTCGGTAGAGCAAAAGCCAATCAGAACAAGGTCTTGTTTCACGTGACCATACTTAGCCAATCAGCGCACAGCTGATTCATATCGGCTTAATGTTTCTCACTTAAATCTTCTTCCATCTTATTTTTTGCACTGATTTTATTTGTCCGTTGGGTTGTCTTAGTAACAAGGGATAAAAACACTTAAGTGAAATCAATATTAACTGGTCTAGATCTGTACATTTAAATTCGTGCCGGTGAAATGCTAAATTCTTTCTTTATGAGATATTATTTGTATAATTCACATCTATCGCTTCTCCTAAACCTCATATTTCCCGCGGTAAAAAATAAACAAGATTTCCACTCGAATGTTGTTGTGTGTATTTCATTCAAGCAATTCGACTGATTTTATTTTGAGATTTAGTTCCTACTTAAGTTCGGTAAATAGGGCGTCCGTGGCCGAGTGGTTAAGGTCGTTGACTTCAAATCACTTGCCCCTCACCGCTGTGGGTTCGAATCCCGACAGGGACTTTGGATTCTTTCATGTGAGGAAGCTATCCAGCTAGCTTACAGAACGTCGGTGGTTCGACTTTCTGAACTATGCACGGAAGGGCACCTGAGGTCTTCCTCCACCAGTAAAGCTGGAACGTCGCGATATGACATATACTGTTTCGATGTGACGTAAAACCCAAAAACAAAAAACAAACAAGTTCGGTAAATCGTTTAATTTAAACAATTGTGACAGAAATGAATTAAATGTTGTTCATTTCACTTTACTTTCTGAAGTATGCATTCAATCATTTTATACATTTTTAAGTTTTCTATTTCATATCGTTCTCAATGCTATATTTCACCTATCATATGAACCACTATAAAACAAATGATAATAACGCGATACGAAGAGTTTTACTTTTGTCGTTCCAATGGCGATTTCAGACAAACATAAATGAAACTGTGTGCAGTATTTAGAAGCTGGTAAATGAACTGTCAAACATTGGAATCATGTCAGGTTTCAATATATAATTATACAACAGTTCATATTTCTGACAAAGTGTTGATATTTTGATGTAATGTTTCCTGTATGACGTATGTAACTAAGGAATTATATACATTTATGTCTGTATAGAACAATTAACAATGCACCATTGTTGATGGCATTGTAATGTTTACATACACCTATCATTTATATCATAGCACTGTTACATAGCCTGTTCGAACTTAGATAATGTAAGATCTAAATTTAGATGCATATAGAGCGGTTTACTGCGTAGTCGAGTACAGAGCGGTAAGCTAAGTGTAAAGCCGGTTCTTAGTTAGTTAATTTAAGAGTCGAATACAGAGCGATTAGCTAAGTGCAAAGCCGGTTCTTAGTTAGTTAATTTAAGAGTCGAGAACAGAGCGATAAGCTAAGTGCAAAGCCGTTTCTTAGTTAGTTAAGTTAAGAGTCGAGAACAGAGCGATTAGCTAAGTGCAAAGCCGGTTCTTAGTTAGTTAATTTAAGAGTCGAGAACAGAGCGATAAGCTAAGTGCAAAGCCGTTTCTTAGTTAATTAATTTAAGAGTCGAGAACAGAGCGATAAGCCAAGTGCAAAGCCGGTTCTTAGTTAGTTAATTTAAGAGTCGAGAACAGAGCGATTAGCTAAGTGCAAAGCCGTTTCTTAGTTAGTTAAGTTAAGAGTCGAGAACAGAGCGATTAGCTAAGTGCAAAGCCGGTTCTTAGTTAGTTAATTTAAGAGTCGAGAACAGAGCGATTAGCTAAGTGCAAAGCCCTTTCTTAGTAAGTTAAGTTAAGAGTCGAGAACAGAGCGATTAGCTAAGTGCAAAGCCGGTTCTTAGTTAATTAATTTAAGAGTCGAGAACAGAGCGATAAGCTAAGTGCAAAGCCGTTTCTTAGTTAATTTAAGAGTCGAGAACAGAGCGGTAAGCTAAGTGCAAAGCCGTTTCTTAGTTAATTTAAGAGTCGAGAACAGAGCGGTAAGCTAAGTGCAAAGCCGGTTCTTAGTTAGTTAATTTAAGAGTCGAGAACAGAGCGATTAGCTACGTTCAAAGCCGTTTCTTAGTCAGTTGATTTAAGAGTCGAGTACAGAGTAGTTATGGGGCTGTCACACCATGACGTTCTGGTCAGCGTTCTTTGACGTTTGAGAAAACGCTGGCAGTCGCCCATGGTTGCTGGGATAGCGCCAGAAGAACGTTGTGTGGACGTGGAAAGTGAACGTCGGTAATCGCAAAAATTAACGTGCACAAAAGTTTTTTCTCAGACTAATATGACAATGTGAGAAAGATGACAGCTACAGCTATCAGCAACACTTACAATTTATCATTACATTAATTTACTTTAAAACAAAATAAAACTTGAAAAAAGCCAAGCTGATTTTTATCTATGACATGGAATAATGATTTTGAAGCAATCTCGAAACATTTGCTTTAGTGCATCTCTCTGCCAGTTTGTTCTTACAGCATATACGAATGGATTTATTCCTGAATTTAGAATAAATATTGTATTAACTATGTATTTAATGTCCCTTGACATCTGTAAGCTCTCCATGCCGAATACTGCAATCAATGGTATGGTACAAATGTTGAAGATCATCACCAATGCACCAACTGTTTTAATAACATTCTGTTGTGCTCTAATGCTTGCACGATTATCGGTTATACTAGCTGTATTGTTGTGTTGAGTTGATCCTGGGAGTACTGAACGAGGAACTCTATTTATATCCACTTCCATTTCATTCACCTGAACGGGAATAACCTTCATCAAAATGCATCTTAGGCGCAAGCATAGAAATAAATAGAGTAAGTTTGTGAAAATGCATGGAACAAAAAACACAATGAATAGAAACCTTGCGGCGTTCCTGGCTTTCCCTTTAAATATTTCGATAAATTCACATTGCCTTAATGTCGTTTCCGGCCTTCCATACATGAATTGAAGCAAACAGTTAACAACAATACTTAAAATCCACGAAAATGCCACTAAAGCGATAGGAAAGCGGATGTCAGGTCTTTGTTCATTCATCCTATACGCTTTATTTATCAATATGCATCTGTGCACACATATTCCAAATATCTGATACAACGAAGCACACTGAGACCCGTAAAACAAGAAAAAGAACACTGAGCAAGTATCGTAATTCAAATCCCCGTTTAATAATGGTGATATTACGAATGGGAGGGTGGAAAATCCAACGAACATATCTGTGACGGACAAACACAAAACTTGAGTGGAAAAACTCGGCCATGTCTTTTTTCTGTTGATAATGAAGCACAACACAATAACACTGTTTGCTAGAAATGTCCACATAACGACGATGAGACCAGGAATAACTGCCGCCACACTGACGTCATCTATTTCGTCATCATATGTCTGGTTCTGTTCCAACATGTTCCATGTTCTATTCATAATTGACGATTTCAGTAACAAATTTTCCTTAAAACTTTTAGATCTATATATTCCATGGTTTAACCATAGGAGTGCTGCAAAAATACGAATTATTATTATTATTATTTTTTTACTCTTATTATCATAGATTTCTGGTGTCGTATAAAAACCAATACAGGAAAAATACCGCAACGTAATTCCTGGTTACCTATTAATGAAAGGTTTTATAAAAAACTAGAGGTGTTAATTGTAGCCTTTTCACTTATGACTGATACACGTTATCTTTAAATTAAATGGTCGAGTTTTTTTCTGTCTGAAAATCCTTCGCAACATAGTAGGATAATTGAAACTGCGTCACTTAAATTCTTGCGCACACTCAACAACACGTGGACCAGACTTGCTTAACTGGTTGGTTTTCTTGTCACAATTATCCATGCGCACGCACGCTAAATTCAAAAGAGATAGTAATCCAAGAGTCGATAGTTCGACCCTCTTGCGTGGCTAAGTTTCTATGGAATAACTGATTTCGGATATTGGGTCTGATGGTCGTTTGTCTCTAAGCGTTGGTGAGATTATTATTCTGTTGATTGCGGTTTATTACTGTTTTGTTATCCAAGAAAGCCGGTTAGGTTGTTCAACCGTCGAGATATAACCAAACCAAGACTACTATACTGACAGCTCGCTCCGCTTTACTCACTGTTAGGTAAATAGGAGCTTTATTCCGCAAAAATACCTACCTTAATAATCAACGACTATTTCAATTTTGAAGTGCTGTTGTTGTTGTTGTTTTGTTTTGTTTTTTAGAAAAAGAAAAAAGGCAATATTTACAATAAAAAGAGGAATAATTAATTTTTTTGAATATGTTCAGATTAAACAAGAATATTTTAAGTTTTAACTGATTTACTTTGGCAGTCTTTAAGAAATTAAGTGACCTTAAAAACAAAAGTAAAAAGTGGGAACATTTTGCAAAAATGAATTACAAAATAATCTGTCCTTAAAAAATATTCCAATTATAAATTAAACAAGTATTTCAAATTTGACTTAAATGGAGAAACTTTGACAACCTTTAAAATTTTGCCTTAGAAAAGATGAAAAATGGCAAACCATTGCTTCAATGTGTTTAGATAGATAGGTTATAGACCTAAACAAAAAGGTTAAGCAAGACTAACGACACTAACATTTTGTCAACTCCACATTGTTTTCGAACTAAATGGAGAATGTGTACTGTTTATATTTATCATTATTTGATATATGTTTTTTTTTTCTTTTTTCTTTATATTTTTTTTGTATTGGAAAACACTCAATGATTTATTTAAAAGTATAGCCAATTCAACTTCAGCATAAATATGCTACATTTTTACATGTTCACCATAAATTGGAAGAGTAATTATAATTGATGAAATGTATGTTCTGTAAATTATTTTTTTATTTATTATAAGTTTGATAGTGAGATGTTTTGCTATTGTTATCACATGTTACATACACAGAGTGCTTTTTTTCTGAATAGTTGAGAGATTGTCACAATTACTGGTGGACGACTGTACTTCCTGTACAGAGATCATGGCCTGGGGAGTCAATATTCTTTAAACATTGATGACCGCGCGTCATTTTCATTAAATAATACTGAATCCTCGGCCATAATGCTATACGACCCATTTTCCGTAAAATACTGCGAGCACAAAATGTCAACCTAATCACACGTAATAGAAATTAAATTACAACACTATCGAACTATTGCAAAACTTGTTTTTTTACTTGTTTCTTTCAGTAGCTCTGTTCATCTGAAAAGAAGGGTGTATTGAAAAAGAATACTGAGATCCCTGTCATGATCCTTTATAAAATGTGATCCTTTTTCTACATATACAAACTTACTTCTGCTGAAAAATTATTACCCAAGTTAAGCCATCTTATCTTAAACCTCTTTTATATTAAAAAAAGAACAAAAAAGCAAATAAATAAATAAATAAATAAATAAATGAATAAAAAGAACAAAACGAAAACAACAACAACATAGTCGTGACCCAAATAAGGCTATATATAAAGTCCCCTTCTTTGTAAACTTCAACCCTAATCTATCTATTGCTTAAAATTAGTACGAATTATCGACAAAAGGTAGTTTTGCTTCGGTGCTTATATATCTGCACAGTCCAATCCCCCCCCCCAAAAAAAACAAAAAAAAACAAACTTTGTTTGTAAAGATCATTCCACTTAAAGCTGCCCCATTCCATTTTAAAGCTGCTGCATTTAAGATAGTTATTGATCAAACTTAAAATTTCAGCTTGAAAAGGAAATTCTATTCTATTATAAAAATTCATAACAAAAAGGGTTACCTTTCTTTCAAAACGACAACAAATGACAGGGGGTCACTTTTTGGGCGTGGGGTTACTTTTCTTCGTGGGGGTCATTTTCATATAACATCATGACCCCCAGTATGTATCTTGTTAATGAATATTGAATCCTTGGTCATAGCATTATAACAAGTGGATCATAACATGATGACCTGAGGACTTAATTCTATCGGGGTCACTTTACTTCAATTCTATTGACAAATTAGATTTCTCTAACAATTATCCATGCGCATACTTACTGTTACGATTAAACCGCAACAATTCACGCGCATGCTTACAGACAATCTTAGATCATACTTCTTCGTCACAATAATTCATGTGCATGCTCACCGACATTCTTAAATCATACTCCCTCGTCACAAATAATTAACGCGCAGGTTCACCGACATTCTAAGATCATACTCCCTCGTCACAATAATTCACGCGCATGCTCATCGACATTCTTAGATCATATTTTCTCGTTACAGTAACTCACGCGCATGCTCAACATCATACTCCCTCGCCAAAATAATTCTAATTCATACGCATGCTCACCGACCGACATTCTTAGATCATACTCCCTCGTCAAAAATAATTCACTCGCATGTTTATCAGACTCCCTCGTCACAACAATTCACGCGTATGCTCACTGTCACTCTTAGATTATACTCCCTCGTCACAATAATTCACGCGTATGCTCACTGTCACTCTTAGATTATACTCCCTCGTTACAATAATTCACGCGTATGATCACGAGACAAATGATATTGAAATTACGTCACCAAGTAAATACTTTACTATTTTCCAAATGCAGCTTGCGCTGCGTAGAATTTGTTCATAGGGCATAGGGTAAAATCAGATGAAACATTTTTGTCAACATCATAGTGGTCACGATTTTAATTTGATATAAACTTTGTCAAAACGCTTGCCAATCCTTTATTTGTTATAGTTTTTGGTGTGCTATAAATGGAATACTTTATACAAATAGCTTTATTACTATTTTTTTAAATTAATTGAATAATATCTAGTGTTTAAAATAATATTTGTCATGTGCTCGCATAATATAATTTTATTCAACTCGTTCAATAAATAAATAAATGAATGAATGAATGAATGAATAAATGAATGAATGAATGAATGAATGAATGAATGAATGAATGAATGAATGAATGAATGAATGAATGAATGAATGAATGAATGGATGGATGGATGGATGGATGGATAAAATAAATAAATAAATAAATAAAAAAAAAAAATCCAACCTTCAATTCCAATAATCCGAACCAAACGTTGATATATCTTGGATATTGAATGCTACTAAAGGGTTGTTAGCCATTCCTTGCATTATTTATTACATGTGACAGCATTAGTATAACAGAAGATAGGAATATCAATATAAAAGTATATAATAAACAGAACATTCCAGTTTTTTCTATTTATACAGGATTTGTTTTCAGCTTGTGGTATGAAAATTATCACATTTCACTCACGGCTACTGCCACCCGTGAAATACTGATATTCATACCACTCTATGAAAATGAATCCTGTATTTAAAGAGAAACTTGAATATCGCCTTTATATTATATATTAACACTATATATATTTACAGTTACCAGTTTCACACATATATCATTATTATCTTGTATCATAGTTTGGGGACCATTCTGTTGAAAAAGTGTCAGAGTTAAATCGTATACATATACATGCACAGTGCGGTAACTGGAGTGCAGGTATCAGTTACCCGCACTCCAGATAATGCCCGTGGATTGGTTCATTTTTGCCGGGGTTTACATATTGTGACGGCAGAGAAAGGGAAAGGGGCAGAACTATCATATTCAAATGCTCGTTCATTGGTTAATTTATTCTGGGGTTTCATATTATGACAACAGGGAACGTGCTGTCATGTTTGACTATGATACAAAAGAGAAAGAACACCAAAACACTCGGCAATCTTTTATACTCGGGGGCTACGCCCCCTCGTACAAATCAGATAGCCTCGTGTTTCGGTGCTCTTTCTATTACTTAGCACGACACAATATACTGTGCGAAATTTACCTCACTCCTACATTGTTATGCTTTTGACAGTAATGTAGAACGTATAACTGCAAATGTTTTTTTGAAGAATGTCACATACCAAGCCCATGATCCATATGATTTCTGAAAACCTGTTTTTTTTCAGCACGTATTCTATATACTAAAGGTTACGTGGTATTTCAACATTAACTACGCCTTTTATTCAAGTGTATAAAGCTACATGTATATTTCTGCTGCTAGCAGTTTACAAATTTTTTGCTTCCATTTTGAAAAATACTTATGCTTAAATGCCTGTTTGAAAAAATGTCGGTATATATTTCCTTTTGAGTGAATTGTGCATGCACACAATCAAAATCATTGCTAAACGGTTAAAAATCTGAAAACAAAGTGATCCCTCGGAAGCATTAATCACAAAAAATTACAAGAGAATTGAATAAAACCTACTTAGCGGTATAATATTTTGTAAAGAAAAGGAAAACAACAGACAAACAAAAACACATTAAAACTACGATATTTATTGACTAATGGAAATTATCATGATACACTTTGAACGCAACACCTGAAGTGTGTTGTTACCTACCCACATTTGAGCCGCGTCATGACAAAACCAACATAATGGGTTTGCGACCAGCATGGATCCAGACCAGCCTGCGCATCCGCGTTTACAAACCCTATTGCAAGTAGAGAAACTGATAGCGAACAGCATGGATCCTGATCAGACTGCGCGGATGCGCAGACTGGTCTGGATCCATGCTGGTCGCAAACGCACAATGTTGGTTTTGTCATGACGCGGCTCATTTGTATATCTTATATCTAATGTATTTATTATTAGTTTTTTGTTAGCTTTGATGACGTTCTGATTTTGAATTTTCATGACAACAATACACTTGTTTCGACAGTATCAATAGGTTAGAGACACTAGGGAGTACTGGCGGAACTTGTAAAATAATATGCCTATTTATGCAAATATGTGATCATTATGCTGGCGCTAAAACTGACAAATTGAGACGTACAGACAAAAAGAAACAGAGACAGATGAACAGTCGTAGCTCGTGGTTATGAGTGAGACTAAAAAGGTTTCGAGCACCTCACTAAATACTGTACTCATGTACATACCGGACAAGACGCTTGAATTATTAAATGCTAAAATCCCGCCTTTTCACCGTACGGAATGAACTTTAAAACGTCTAATTTATCTTTTCACGCCGATTTATATACAATTATGAATGAAAAAGTAAGAATCGGCGGAAAAAAACCCCGATATTTGTCTTTTTTTGTGATCACGATTTCTGCAAGCGTTTAGAGGAACTGCCCCAATCCTGTATTGAGTTAAATCCATTAAGATTATTCTTACGTATATTTACAGGTACCCTATGTATTTAGATACTTTCCCTCCGGATTCCGCGAAATCTAAAGAGAATACCATAAGCTTTTCTTTAAGGACAGGTCTCGTAAAGAATTTCGAGGAGGCCGCAAAGTTAATTGACAGAACTAAGAAGGCCAAGAAACGCACACTTGGCAGTAGGCGAACGGTAATTAATAGAAAAATATTCTCCTACAAAAAAGTTCTTTGTTGTCATTGATATGTTATTGTACAATAATAGGATAAATTGTATTCTATGTGACTCTTAAATTTTTCTATAATATGTCACTTAATATGAGGAAAGAATTTATTCATTTATATTATTCTTTTATATATAATGCTTGTTTTCTGGTAACGTCATTTGTCTGCGTTTATGTAAACATAGTTGAGATCATTTCTCATAAAATGCAAAGATCATAAATGTATGAAACGTAAACAAAACATAAAAATGTTAACACAATCCTTTGGCCATTATTTTCAAAATGCTATCGATTGAAAAGAAACATATGCGAGCGCCTTTGGAATGCTTTCATTTATTTTTCATCATATTTTTCTTTATAGAATTTATATATACAATAATGGCATAACGAGACTCTTTTCATATAATTATATATACATATATTTATAATTTGATAGTTATTTGACGAACTCTTTTAGACTAGGTAGTATATAATCTATACAACGGGTAACCGGCGATGATATGTGCTTGACTTTTATATTTTTCTATTCCATACAAGCTGGCGCTGTGGAAGAACTTTTCATCAGCGCTAACAAGTTTTGTTAAAGCAACAAACTGTAGAACTGAGATGCAGTTATTTGAGATGTTCCTCAAGTACGAAGTAGAACGAGAGAAACAGGTGGCACCAAAAGAACCAACAAGTAAGTCTTCAACGCCTTATTGGTTTGTAAACAAATCATTTGTAGTACATGTCCTTATTTTGATATCATATGAAAACAAATGAATGATACATGCTTGTAAATTTGCTAAATAGAATAAGTTAAATTAAAACATAAGAAATGCATGTATATAGAAATACATGTACATGTTAACTTCCATCATTTTTTTCTAGAATAAGTGCGGTGCAGTTTTGATCCGAACCGCCGCAAACATATGTCAGATAGTTTTAATGTATATTGTACCGTATTCTATCATATTTTAAATTCTTTACCTTTATAAAGTAATTTTCAATGGAATTTTATATTATTACACCCGTAACTATTCTCTTACAACAGCGTCTGAAATTACAACTTCATTCATAGCGTCCAAATTACGTCATCCTTATCATGTCATTGTACAGCATGCGACTCATCTGGCAGTTCAACCCTGGCAGTTGTAATTCCCGGCATGGGTTAAAAACTAACGGAAACATCAGTCTGATATGCAAGAATAATGGGTTTTAAAGTACATTATCTTGTTTTCATTTTTTTTTGTTATATTCTTTTAGAATTGATACATAAATTATCTGTTTGAACTGGCTTCTTTTTTTTGCACAACTAATCTTTTGGTATATGCCTTTAGTACAATGAATCTTTTTACAGGTCAATTAGCTCAACACGACAGAAGTACAATGATGGCAAACGTGAGCACCAATGTCCAGACGAGAGTTGTCGTCTGCAACAGACTTATCAGTATGAACAGATTGCCGGCTGATTTAAGATTTTGGCTAGAGGTCAGAAAGTAAGTTGCGTTTGCCAATACAACACAAATAAACAAGTATCTAAAAAAATGGATGCACATTTTTTTTTTTTTGGAGAAAAAATTTGAAATATTCGGTTTCTGATCTGTTCATTCTGAACATGTATACGTTAAATTTGTAAATGATTTGAAAGTCAAACACACAAGCATTACCTAAAATGTCGTGGAAATCGAAATACCAATGGACATTTTTCATTTGATAATATGTTACAAAAGAAAATGTGCACTTGTTTACTTAGAAATTCTGGAGATCTACTTAAGCAAAATATCGGCAAGTTTGGTATCAAAATTTGCAGAAAAATATTGAACACAATGGCTTAATTAAGTTGTATTGAATTTGAATTTAATAGTAATCAGAAATTTGATTAAGTGTAAATAGCGGACGGGTGAACATTAAAAGTTGCAGATTGTCATTTTGTCTTGTAAGGAATTATTAACCTATAGCTCTTCAGCGCTTCTTATGTAAAATTCTTCCAAGTATAATTTCCAATAACCGTAAATCATACCATACCCAGACTATGGTATAATTTTCAGTTTTGAAGATCGAAGGAGTAAAGTGTTTCTGGGCGGAGCTATAGGTTAAAACAGATACACCATTGGTGCGTTGACGATTTCTGGGTTTGCGTAAATTATACCATAATCACGTGACCTTTCTTATGCCTTAACCTCACGAGACGAAGTCGTTTTAATTCTTCTAATTTTTAAATTATTTTTCTTTATTATAAAATTATATCCATCAAATTTAGCCGTCCAACTTATCCGACTTATTCGATACAAATGATTCCAGCACTTTAAGTCTTAAAAATTGAGTACCTCTCAAGCCGGTGCTAGAGGGCATGAAGGATATTACACTTTTCATTGTCCCTCATGTACAGGCTTAATCAAACCGGTTCTGCAATTTTCATGTTATTTTGTTGTGATTTATGTTTCCGAGGGATCGCTTTTTTTATCAGATTTTTTTTTGATTCTACGAACTGAAAACATACACCATATCCGAAAATGTGTTACCAAAATTCAATTCAAATTATTTGATCTATTTATCATATAAAAAATTAGTCATTACCATAAAGATAATATGTATTTTGTCTAAATTGCTAAATACCTCTATTTGGGCCTTTTAATATTGCCGAAATTCTACAACGCAATCATTTAAAGACTGTAATATACGCAATTACAAAGAGCAGAAGTTTTTCTACCCATTCTCTAGCGATTTAAAAGTCAGCAAATTTCTTATCATTATCAAATTTCAATTTAATGTACGTCATCGTGTTGTCAAAACATTTCTGCAAATTTTGATTCCAAATATGCCTATATTTTGCCGAAGTATACAAACATCCTTATTAACAAGTAACACTTTCTCAGTATGAGTGCAACTCGGCATATTTTCGTAAAACAGTAAATATCAACTGCATATTGCATAAATAATTTGAAGGAACAATTGCTATCACTTAAATTATCAACATGTTTTTTGTTACGACTATTGTCTGACTTACAAAAACATTACTATTACTTGCCAACGATCTAATAGTGACGAAAACCAAAAAGAGAATACATCATTGCAAAAGTGTCTGCAAACTCTAAAATTGTATTAATGCAATTTACATCATAATCAGATATGGCAATGCATATAGATACTTTGAACATTACATTCAAAGCTATATCAACAAAAAGAGTTTCGCATAATAAAATTTTCATGAAGTCGTTCTATAAAATTTTATACCAAATATATCATTATATCAGATCATGTATGTATAAATTTCAGGTATCAGTACCTCGTTGACAATGCCTCTCAGAGGAAGAGCGTTTCTACTCTAGAGACAGAATTCCTTATAGACAAAGCAAATTCTATTATATCCTGCTTTCTTTCCTCGGAAATATTACCGAGAGTACAGGTAAAATATATATATAATAAATAGTCAAGCATGAGTCTGTTACTCTTTTTGAATGTGTTGTTCATAAATAACACATTGCTTGTTATGTTAAAGAAAATTTAAAAAGTTTGTTTTGACAAGATAAAAAGAAACTGTTTATTGTTAAATTTTTATAAGTGTGGTGTTTAAGGTAAAATATTGTGTATTATTAAAATATGCACGGTAAAGTTAAATGTTGTGTACGTTCACATTCGGATTTCTTTATGTACATAGTGGGTATAAGGCAAGGGGAAGTAATTTCTCCCCTGATGTTTTCATTATTTGTAGAAGACATAGAATTGTATCTCCAAAATGATATTAATGTAGGTTTACACATTGATGATATAGTTATATTGTTATTATTATTTGGTGACGATATTGTAATACTAGGTAAAACACCAGAAGATCTGAGCGAACAAGTTTAGATAATCTTTACAATTATGCAACTGTTAGGGATAAGAAGTTTTACATTAAAAATAAAGGTAATGATTTTTAGGAAAAAAAGACAGGATGCCTACAAATGAAAACTGGTTCTACAATGGACAACAATTAAAAACAGTTGATAATTTTAACTAACCTTTTTCAATTTTACTGGCAATTTTGCTCGAAACCAGGAAAACGTAATTGGCAAAGGTCTTACGGCATTAAATATATTACTGTATAATTGTAAAATATATCATATAACACCTAAACTCAAATGCCAGCTGTCCGATTCATTTTCATTTGCAGGTACTATACTATCCTTAGTTGTTTCCCTTCTGAAGAATGGGTGGGGGCATTCTATAGCTAAAAAAGAAACTGAACGTATTCAACTTAGTTTTGAAATATGTTAAAATGTCAGAACAAGTACATATTATAATGCATGTATTATGGTGAACTAGAAAGGTGGCCACTATATGTTGCTAGTTTTGTTTAAGAAAAATGTTTTGTGTAAAACAATCCACACTGATAATATAATTACAGTAAACTTCACTTATAGCAAACACGGTTATAGCGAACTTCCGGTTATAGGGAACAATTTATTTTGGCCCGAATTTTGCCCTTCTTTGTTTAATATAAAAATATGGTTAAAGCGAACACGGTTTTAAATAAGGAATTATCGCTAATAAGGAACTCATTTCTTAGTCCCAATCTAGTTAAAAGTACAGAAAATTGCACTTTTATTACGAACTCTAAAATATTGGCTATCCGTAAATAGACATTCGTTTTCATTGGCACGGATTAAAACTCGGTCGAATGTACCGTTTATCGTTGTATGTACTTCAATACATCTATTAAAATGAATTTGTATAGTTTTCTATTTAGGATATTTTTAGCATGAGCTCTTTTCACCAAGATAAAACGGTTATTTATTTCTTTTCGTCAATAGTTTTGCTCGAGTAAAATAATTATAATAATTTATAATCGGTTTTCAACATAATCATGCATGCTTGCAATCTGCAATTTACGCTTGATTTAAATGAAAAGAAATCTTTATCTTCCATAAGTTAAAGTCACCCTTAAATTATAATAGAAGATATTCAAAATCTTGTTTATTCTCAATCATGGAAAGAAAACGAAAAGAGTTTAGAAACAAAATATTATATTTTATGAGAAATTGACATAGGGGGTAAATCTTAAACTGGAATAGCAATTATTTAAATTCCAAAAAGTACGCTCTCTGGTATTGTGTTAAAAATAGAAATATATGACTAATATTTCTTAATCAAATGCTCTTCAAAATGGCGGACAATGGTAAACAGTCAGTTCGTTATATGTAAATCTGTTCGCTATAAAAACTCCTGATACAAGGAACTAATTCGCTACAGTATATGCTTACAAGGAACTCCGGATATAAGAACAGATTTTGAATGTCCCAATGAGTTCAATATAAGCGAAGTTTACTGTATAAAAAAAATGTTTATGAGCAAAATGTTATTGATTGTGAACATATATACAATGAATGGGTTTCAAATGCTAAACGATTATTGTATACATATACTAGTAGTTTTCCTGATTGTTTTATGAATAGTGATTGTAGATTATTTCCTTGTATATTAAAACAAAGACTTATTGAACACGCAAGACGGGCATGGTTGCATGGGAAATAGTTGTTATATTTTAGATTTCTTTAGAATTTGCTTAACTAATATCATATGATATTTACCTTGACCTGCTAATAGTTGAAGAGTATGTTAAAAGAAAATAGGAGCAAAGCCAATTTTATTGCATCAATTCCCATATCTTTTATATAGATAAACGTTCCAAATGATTTGGCCTCAAACATAATCAGCAGTGTAGCCAGTGACGGTCCAAAACGAGGCTTATTTCACGACGCTTTTATTTTGATTTTTCCTGTTCTTTACCACTTTTATCGCAAGTATGAACTTTTTTTATCATCTTATTTATTAAACTTGCTCTGTCATGTTGGCGGTCAAAGCATACCACCACACTACATTATATATAGTGTACATGACTTTAGCATAAACAGCACATAGTTCTAAGTTCATCTTTCTTTTGCTGCATCTTAAAATCATCGCTATTAGCAAAGTTTTTCTTACCAAGTTTCTTTTTCCATTTTTTACTATCTTAGTCAAGTTTACGATGATTTTGTTCAAATATATATTTGTATTTATGTGACGATGACATATGCATTACATTTTGTTTTGTTTTCTATTGCTGTATGTCTGAACATTTACATCCGCGTTTAATTTAAATTTATAAATGTTAAGTACAAAACAGGAAAAAAAACCCAACACTCTATATAATGATGTATTCAAATTACTTTCTTCTTTTAAATTTTGTACCAATTCTTCTTTTATAGGTTCTCAAATGACTGGATGAAGGGTAACATACCGGATGACTATTTTGATTCGATAGAACAAACGCTTAATGATCACGTGTCAACTATCCCTCATCAGAATGCGGACGTCGTAGATTACACATCAATAGATACGGATAAAATTAAAAGAAGTACTTTTACGTCATTGGGTGAGTGCACTCTTACACACCAGATATTACTTCATGATGTAGCGATCAACAACTCGCGAAATGGTGTTTTATTTTTTTTTATTCTAGGTAAAGTTATCTCCCTTGGCGTTCAATTATGTGATGAAGATGAACGAATGAATAACAACTCTAATGAATATATTTTATTGATTTTACGTATTTTCATGGTAATATATAACCGATATAAAGTGTTGCTCACACTGTCAGTTATATATCATCATCTTCTAAACTTTTGTTAAAGGTATACAACTCGTCGTTCATTTTTCGCGTGGACTCCATAACTCCAACAGCAAAAACGAGAGGCGAGTTGTATACCTTTACTAAATATATATGTAGTGTATCGTTTTTGCGGTGTATAAAGGAAATAAATGCACCAAATATTAAAACATATTCGAAATGAAAAATACCGCAGTTGACGGTAGGATATAGACATAGAGTTTCTTATACACAGGATTTGGTAGGTAAATGACGTAAAATAAGTCTACTATATTGTGACAACGACCACAAAATCACTGTATTTCACTTATTATTAAACACAAATAATTAGGTTATATCTTGGCCCAATAAGCCGTTATATGCTAATAAGCGGAAGGGGTTAATATGATGCGTGAATGCTTATAGCCTCGTAAATCATTTGAGCCGCGTCACGACAAAACCAACATAATGGGTTTGCGACCAGCATGGATCCAGACCAGCCTGCGCATCCGCGCAGTCTGATCAGGATCCATGCTGTTCGCTTACAGACCCTTTAACAAGTAGAGAAACTGATAGCGAACAGCATGGATCCTGATCAGACTGCGCAGATGCGCAGGCTGGTCTGGATCCATGCTGGTCGCAAACCCATTATGTTGGTTTTGTCGTGACACGGCTCATTTAATCTTACCGTAAACCTCCTCAGCTATTACATAAAATATGTTTTTAGCAACCCACGTCATAACCGTTAGGGGTCGCGGCGAATTTTTACATATGTACAAAAAGACATAGACGATGAAAGGGGCTTATCAAGAAATGCGGTGTTCATTATTAAAAACTAATTATTTTTCATTTGATGTTCAGTGGCTATATTCTTTCGATATGATACTTTCTATATTGAAAAAATAATACAAATACGTTGAAAGGGCAACATTCAAAATGGAAGCATAGGATAGAAATTATCAAAACAAACAAAACTTCTTAGAATAATTTGTACCAGAAGTTAATGATTGCATCCGATTACATGATTAAACTTTCTTATATGAGCATACGTTTGCATAAGATATCGTTTTACATGTGCTTTTATATAAACCGAAATTTTACGAACGTGTGTAAAAATGAAACACGAAAGGTTATATTTTGATAATGTCTTGTCCATGTATCAAAGTGAGGCGTTTTCTTGAAATTATCGATTCTTTCATGAATGTCCAACAATGAAAAGAAAACAAAAATGCCGAACATTGCTTTCCATTTACTTTTTCAAGAATTTTGCAATTTCGATTTGTATAAGTTGTTATATGACATGTATATATAGTAAGAAAAGAATAATAAGTGACAGAAGCCCATGTGATTGATACTTCAACACGACTACCCTATTGTCTATTGTTTACTAAGTTATGTAACCGTTTTAAGGTCGTTTTACATATACAAGCCATTTACAGCGTTATGTTAATTAGCAGAATGATTTTATATTCACAGACGACAATACTATGAAATTACGCTTCTCACTATCTGAGGGTATCACGCTGTTATATCCCCAAGTCCAAGGTAATAAATCGCAAACAAAACATAGCATACACACGCTTCACGAAGAAACGTCTCAACATAGAGACAGCAAAGGTGGTCATGGCGATAAGAAGGCTAGCAAACATTCCCTGAAGAGCGGAGATAAGCGCCAAAATAATTTAGATGGAAAGAAATCAGGTGAAAATGTTAAAGACAGAAAGAAATCTGCGAAAATCGTGGTGAAAGAATCCGACCAAAGTCCACAAGGTGGTGATAAAGAAAGACATGGGTCGATTGATAAAGCCAGAAGATTGAGTTTTCTTATTGATTCCTTGAATAAGGAGAAAGAGGCAAAGATAAAAGAGCAGAATCGTCTTTTTAGCAAGCTAATGTCATTTAATGAAGTAGTATCGGCAGCTTTAGCAGAACTGTCGGAGCCGAGTTCAGCACTGTCTGTAAATGAAAGTTCTATAGTTAAGTCCTAAATCGTATTATCTTTAATATCGACATGTATAGTGTTTAACAAGCAAACTAATATGTAGTGATTTTCCCTTAATATGTCTTTAAAATTAGGTTGTCTTAATGTTTATACATTTTTTCTAAATACTTGTATATTTGTTTTAACACAACTGTTTTCAATGTGACAATAGTAAAACATGTAAATAAATCTTGAAATCATAACTTCTTTGCATTGGTCAATGTTTAATTTTATTGTACTTTATTTGTGTTTTAGATAATTGTTTTTAAGATTTGGTTGAACCAATCAGCTGGAAGTTTAAATTGATTATTTGAATCCCGTATTCAAAATACCAAGGTATATGAAAAATGGACGTTTCTTTTACCAATCATATACTATTTCTGTACAATTTCAAGTGTGTGTAAAGGGTAACTTCGTACATTCCCGTCCGAGAAATAACCCTGGCTGTTAGGATATCGACTGCTTTTAGTAGGATATTCAGCAGCTAAATGAATTTAATATTTGCAGTACACCTTTAGACATGTTTATTCCAAACGTAAAAAAAAAACATACGATGAAACTCAGTAGTAGTACTACAAGTACGTCAGGAGATGTAAGGATATACAATATACTGGATCGGACGATGAACAGTTTGATATTTAAAGTGACATTAAAACAAATGTATTTCCATCCAAGTGTAATACATGTAGACGGGTTTGATTTTCAGAAAAGAGCCTCCGTTAAGAGTCTAACGGCATTATTTTAGTACAAGCAGGTAGTCAATCGTTCTTACATAATTCGGGTACGCTGAAGCCATTTTTTGCTCTACCACGGCTGTACTTGAAGTCCTTGACCTTCTGAAGGTCAAATCAAAATGGCCGCCATTGTCCTCTACCATCTACTTAAAAAATTATCATTTCTGGTACATATCGTATCGTATGTCCGTTAATCTGCATGAAATCAAGTTTCAATTACTTTTAAGAATAATTGGCTGATAATTATTCATGCTTTACACATTGACTGCAATGCCGGCCATCTTTGATTTCAAAATGGACACCCTTTTTAACAAATATAAGTAATTTAAGTGCTTTTAAACAAATGGATCCTTCTGTAGGAATGTGTATCAATAATTGTATAATGACGTGAGCAACATTTCATGTCGAATTGTACACACTGTGTAGGTATACTGCACACTTTAATTTATATCATTATTTCAAACTATCACAGGTCATTCTTTTTGGACAATTTATCTTTATCAGGTATCTAAGATCCCAAATGTCTTACATAAAACCTGCACATTTTAATTTACCATTAGATGTTTAAGTTTTCTTTATTTTAATAGAATAGCATTTGTGTAAACCTTTATGGACTCTAGATCATTTATAATTTGAATGCCAAGAGTCAAGGTCAATATGTAAATATTTTAAAAATTGTCTGTGATCTTCATAGGTCAGCGACTATGTCTTTGAGCCCGCATGTCTTTGCAACAATATCTATTGTACGACCCGATTAAAAATAGAAAAAAAACAACAACAACAGAATCCCTAAAAAGGATCAAAACGGCAAAATTGAAAACGGTGTAGGCTCAATTTGATTGAGCCTGTACATGGACGTTACTGGAAATTGCAAGGTACCGTCCAAGCACCCTAGCACCGGCCTAAACAAAATTCATATATCAAAGGGGGAAATTGTGAAATTTGGAATTTAGAAACATGCGCAGATGTGTTTATACGATATGTTTAATTGTTGTATTGATATAGCTACTTTATAAAGTTTATAAAATCAAACTTTAAACATGCCTAGACATGGTTAAAAACAGATAATCTATTTATTATTTGAAATAAACTCAAATGAATGGTAAAGTCATTTTAATCTTTATTATCTTTCACTTTGAAAAGAAGTCTCGCAAACATGAACCATAAACAGTCTACGAGCTTGCACTGTCTTATGGTTAATGAATAATATAGAGTAAAACATCATAGGTCTACCGCGGGTATTTGATGATAGTACATACATAGAAGATTAGACAGTTAATTGATACCAATTCTGCAATTAATATATTGACGATTTACTGCTGTTTACCCCTTATTATTAACACAGAATGATTTGATACAGCATTTTGGTTTTTTGCTACTTAATCATGTTAAATATATGCCGTCGAAGCCTATGTCTTTAAATTTTATTAAATTAACTGAAAATACGATTTTTTGCGTTTTGTCTTTATTCATTGGTATGTATTCATTGTCTTAGTTAATATCAACGTCTACATTATAATTATGTCACTTTGTCAAGGACGCTGCGCCTTATTCTATCTCATGTTTTAATATCATTCAAGTGACTAAGATATATTCAAATCTTCATACTTATTTTGTTCTTGGCTATCTTTCAAGAAATTGATGAGTATCTTATTCCATTATGATATAACATATTATTGATGTCATTTGCCACAATATAATTATTTTATCTCATATTTTTTCAGCTATCACTCCATAAAATTACTTTGGTTTTTCTTAGTGTAATTTTAGTCACTAAAATGTATACCAACTTTTTTTGCACTATCCTGACAATTATGTAAAACAAAGATAAACAAGGGCGTGCCACTTGAAGTGTCTCCGAAGGGATGCATTACTTTTGTTGCTGGGTCGTGTTGGGGTGGCGTTCATTGAACGCCACCTTTCCTTGTTAATCTTGTTTTCCATTTTATTACATTGAAGGCATGGTTACTTTAGTCTTACAAGTTTTACAAAAAATAGAAAAATTAAGAAGCATTTATTTATGTTTTCATTATTTCTCATTATTTTAAAAAGCATCCATGAATAAATGACAAAGATATAGACACAACCATCAATGTTCTAAATTGACCTATCTAGCTATCAACCTAGTGTTTAAACATTACAAGTAGTCCTAATGTGCCACAAATGTATGCCTAGTTACGCCAATAGCCATCCAATGAATGACAGAATTCATGACCGGACATGACCTTCAAAGTATTTATATGAAATGAAATTGTTGACCGGGTTCCCCACTAATGAACTTTTACAAAATTGTCTTTCTTAATAGACATGACCCTGATCTTTGGACTGTTGAATTAGCTCTCAAGCACGACAAGTCCCAGTACATGTTCTTGCGCAATTGACATTGACATAAGAAATAACTAAACACTTTTCATGGTATCCCTGTTTGAAGAATAAGTAATACTATAAGGGACATCATTCCTAATCCTATATAGGCCGTATATTTATGCTTAACTATTTCAAAATCCATCTCTTAATGACAGAATACTAAAATGCACATCTTTTTTTAAGCACTTTCAAGTCTAACTTTAGGAGTTGAGCTTCAAACCTGGGTCTTTCTAATGACATTGTATCAATGTGACACACATTATTGCAATTTATTTCCAAATATATCCAAAAATGACAGATATGGACGGGATTAAAAACGGGCAGACAGGAACAAGCTCTTACTGAGAGATTTGTAAAGATGTCTGTTATCTTCATGTTTGTTTCTTAGTCAAAAAGCAGCCTTTTGCCTCCCATAACCAATGATTCATCCTATAGGTCGGGGTTATACGGAATTAATCTTAACGCCAAATTGTGATCGCAAATACCCTTTACTGACACAAGAGGACGCTCGGACAGATAGACAGACGGACAGACATTTGAGCAGGTCCCCCCTCAGGGCGATACAAATCGAATTTAAAAAACATTGCAATTATTTTTAAAAAACATGCATTGTATTCTTAGAAGTATATAAATTACATCTAAATGACAAGGTGAACGCAGTTATGACTCTCATTTACGTTGTATTAGGGTATAAATTGTGACCTTTTTGCACCATAAAGTTTGTAATTTTAATGGATGTTTTTCAAAGTCTGCGCTTGGAAGTCTTACTTAGTATCACTGCACTTCTAATAAAAGAAAACATGCCTAGTAATATGCCTTCTTGTGCTTCTTTACTTTAATTATAATACAATGTATAAAACTTAGGAAATTGTCAGCCATTTTGAAATCCAAGATGGCTGCCGCAATATTTTTTGTTTGTTTTTGCATCTATTCTTCTCAACAACACTTTAGCAGACTAAAATTAACAAAGCCTTAAATTAAAATGCCAAAAAAAAAGTATATATCTCGCCCACGAGAGAATTAAAGTAAAATTAAAAAAGTCAATGGCGGCCATTTTGAAATTGATTTTTAAAGGTCAAGGACTAAAAATACAGCCGTGGTAGAGCAAAAAATGAATTCAGCGTACTCGAAATAGGTAAGTAAGCCCAACTACCTGCTTGTACTAAAAAATGCCGTTAGGATGAACATTTTCCCAAAATCAAACCAGTCTATAAATGGTACTAGAAATGGTCAAAATAACTTTTGTCATATTTTTTTTTCTATTCACTATTTTGTTGCACATAAACAATCAATAACTTACGTGACCCATGGGAATTTCTACAAGTTTGTTCCTTTAAAAAGAAGCATGTGAGAGGACTTTTTGCTGCTGAGGAAGAATTGTTTAATGCGAAAACAAAATGGGGATATTTTTGCATAAAAGACACAATGAATTGTTAAAATTACAAATATTTAACAAAAAAGAATTTATTATATATATTGTATATAGTATCATAATGAAAGTTTGTTTAATACATGTTTTGAAAGACTATATGCCGGAGAAATAGACTTTTTTCGTGGCGCATTAGGGATATTTTTTCTACAATGGGAATTAAATTTATAATAAACGATATATATATATTAAAAGTAGTATCAAAATAAAAGTTTCTTGCAAAATTCAATAAGCAAATTTTCGGTTAATGTTTTGGTAAGTATATGGATACATTTCCTCTACATTTTCCAAAACGGGCATAAAGTATGTTAATCAAACAATTCAAACAAGTGCAGGATTTACATAAAAAATGTTTATATCATTTCATTGGAATGAACAGTATATAAAGCTGCATGCCGTCATGGAGCTTAATATCTGTGATGCCGTCAACCACAATATTTGAAGAAAATCAAACTTGAGTAAAATTTGTACCATTTGCGCCAAATTATCTCCGTTGCGTTATTTAGTCATACCGATTCAAAACGTTAAGGAGCAGCAAAGTTTCGGTACACGGTTCACTCGGTCATATAATGGTGCATGATAATATTGTAGCTATAATGTTCACTGTTACTATTTATCGGAAATGAAATAGCGAAACGCTATTCAGAAAACAATACGGTAATCGATTTATACAGTTTAAAAGATTAAAACGGAATGAAACATCCACGTAGCACTAAGTAACGTTAATGATATTTTCCGATTTTTCTATGTACCGATTTGTGCACACTGATGTTAATTTTTCATTTAACTTAAGTCGTATTTTAAAACGGAGCATGCGCAAAACAATATTTGTGGACTGCTCTTAATGATTTTACGCTCTTAAAGAGATTCATTCACTACAATCAGATACGCAAAAATGGATGCCGCCAGCAATCAGTCTGATCACTGTGGAGAGGTCTGATGACCTCTCCAATAAATAACATTTTTAAGTGGTCGGTTACAAGAGTGGCATGTAGAAAAAAATCTCTTTTTATCATCCCCAAAGGGAGAGCATATAGTGGCCGCTTTGTCCATACGTCCGTTTTTCGGGACAAAACTCTAAAACTACAAAAGGTATCAAAGAGAAACTTTGTAGGTAGATAGATCTAAATTATTAAAAGTGCAATGCAAAAGAATGGTAACTCTGTCTTGCCTATTTTTGAGTTTTTTTAGTTATGATTTGTAGGTAGACAGCTCTCATTCAGTAGAAATGCAGTGAAAAAGAACCGAAACCCTATCTTACTTAATTCTGGTGTTTTTTCCCTTTTTCATTTTTACACTTTGATCTTTGTCCGAGACAAAACCCTGAAACTACAAGAGGTATCAACAAGAATCTTTGTAGATAGATAAACTCTCATTGAGTAGAAGTGCAGTGGACAAGAAAAAGAACTCTGTCTTGCCTAATTTTAGAGTACGTATTTGCCCTTTTTCATTTTTACACTTTGAACTTTGTCCGCGACTCAAGAGATATCAACAAGTAACTACTTCTCTATGTCCAAAACCTATTCGGGGAGCATTACCCGACTTGACGGCATTTTTTAGTCAATTATTCTCAGTATGCACATTCTGTCAGCCGGCCGAACAATTGTACAGAATTGGAATCAATTCTTTTCTAATAAACGCAAACAATGAAGTTTAAATAAGATGAAAAAAGTTCAATCAATGACTATACATATGTATGTGTGTGTCACTTCAGTATTAATTCTATGTATATATATATTTCAATTTGTGTAGAAAATGACTTCATTTAATTGTACTGCCCAATGAGCATGATGTCTTTTCTTATCCTTATATGTTATGTTACTGTTATATACACAACAAGTTTCTCAAATATAAACAATATTTTATGTAATAGATATACCATTGCTGCGTTGACGATTTCTGGGTTTGCGTAAATTATACCATAATCACGTGACCTTTCTTATGCCTTAACCTCACGAGACGAAGTCGAGTGAGGTTGCATAAGAAAGGTCACGTGATTATGGTATAATTTACGCAAACCCAGAAATCGTCAACGCACCAATGGTGTATCTGTTTTAACCTATAGCTCCGCCCAGAAACACTTACTCCTTCGATCTTCAAAACTGAAAATTATACCATAGTCTGGGTATGGTATAATTTACGGTTATTGGAAATTATACTTGGAAGAATTTTACATAAGAAGCGCTGAATAGCTATAGGTTAACTTATCTTACTTGTGTTGTGTGTGACGTCACTCTTGTATAACGTTGCCCTGTTAGCTACACATGAAGTATCACGGGGCCCGGGTCCGGTTTTTAACAGAACTTAATCACAATTGATGCTTTTAAACATATTACAGTTCGCCAAAGCTTGTTTGCCAATGAAATCGCTATATTTTGTTTAAATTTTGCCAAATATTTACCATACAGTACTGTAATTCAACTGTATAAGTTGAACACGATAACGTTTACATTATTCGGTCATACCATTATGATATAATGGGTTGTGCAGGTTATTCAGTTATTATATTTTGCAATTTTATAGAAGAATAAACTATATATGAACATGTCATCCCGAGTAGAGTAGTGGTTAGAAAGTTCAGGCTATGACGCTCTCAGGTGATAAAGAATTTTTGAAGTTCCAATCTGTGGTTTTGAATTCAGAATATATATTCATAGTTTGTCACGTAAGTTTTGATTCTTTTCGTTTTTGAACCAGTAAATAAATTGATGATTTGCACATTTGAAACTTATAACGTTTAAGCAAAATTGAATGTATTTGACGGTTAACAGTCACTGGACAGATTGAATATTATTATTATTGTTATTATATTTGAAATTCTAAATTCCATTGGCCACATTTTTAGCAATTTTGGCTCATTCGTATACATCTATTTTCTTCCATTGCTATTTATTCGGTCATGTATCACTCTATTTATCGGCTGTGTTGACTTTAACGCAGTCGGTTGAATGCGAATCTGTGTAAAACTTAAGGTTCTCAAACAGTCTTGTGTGTATAAAATTTACGAGGAACTGAAATACTGTTAATTGAAAAATATCTCAAAACAAATAAATAAAAAGGGAAATATAAAAAAATACCTTTTCCAGAAATAGAACCAGTATATGTACACTCACGGAGCGAAAACTCTACCACAACGCTGTTACGCTGAACGGATAAAAATGAGTAATTGTTTAGGGGCGATAAATAGTATGCTTCGCCTCGGGCAATTTGTTGTTTATCCTAGCAAACTGTCTTCTTACGTCTGCAAGAAGACACTTTTGAAGAAAAACTCTTACTGTATCCATTACATAATGAAAGAAAAAGCTAAGTATTACATTTATACGTTAAAAGAGCCGACTAAATGGACTCCGCCTTTACTCGAATGTTAAGGTTATAAAAAGACAGCTTTATAAAAAATAAAAAGAAATCCTGTAATTTAGCCTCAGTTAGAAACAATCTTATTTTTATCTTTTGCATGATATAAGCAACACAAATAAAACAATGAAATGACCCTGTGCAAGTTCTTCACGTTACATAGTATAGTGCAGAACATATATCTTAACATATGGCGGAAACGGTCACGTGATATTAAGCTGTATTAGGTGTTAAAATAGAGTGGGATTTTCATTCTGTAGGCTTGACTTCTGTCCTTTAATTAATATAGGCATACATTTTATTTAAATTCGAAAACAATCAATAAGCAATTTTGATAAAAGGTTTTGTATTTAAATGATTTTATGCATGCTAATACATACAGTCTAGCTTAAGCTCTATTCTTTTTTGTTTTATGATATATAATTACAATTAAATTACGGTCATATCATCATATGTAAGATGAGAAGCTTTTAAAAAACTAAATCTGTATGCTATGACGTAGTCCGTTGATTCTTTATTTGGAGGAATAGATGATTCCAATCGCTCATCCAGGCGTTCTTTATATCTTGCAATGCTGGGAGTTGTGTCTTAATGCCAGCGTTGACAGATCGGAAGTTCTCCGTGTTACGGACATAAGTTTTATTTCCTCAAAGAGGTTTTGGTTCGTGGACGGCTACCATTCCGTAGATGAATATCCATCAGATTTTGGGGTATATGTTGTAAATGTTGTAAAGACAACTGCAGATTGGTTTGGAGCATGTAACGTTATATGAAATATTAACTTTAATGCAAGTGCATTTATTGCAATACATGTATTTAATTCACAATGTATATTTATAAAAGCATAATGTATTTCTCCAGCAACAAAGCCTATCGAAGTCTTGCCTACTGTAACATTGCGTTGTGTTATTTGTGAGTAGGCATGTAAAGACTTGCTCTTTCCTTCCTATCAAATACATTAGCGCCTTTTTAGTAACTCCAGTGAGCACTTTCGGTTTATTATTTCTTATTCATTGATTTTTTTTCAATAGAAGCAATTTTGAAAAGTAATTTTATATGAAAAAATAGTTAATAATATATCAGCGATAAAACAACACGGGTACTTTTGCCTTTTTATTTCAATTTTTTTTTTTAACAATCACCTTGGTGGAAATGATTTTTGTTATGTATTTTTTTTCAATTTATTCTTATTTACAATTTATCCCTCGACGACTTATGATATAAAGTGTCTTAACAATTGGACAGTAATTCATGATAAAATTAGCGGCGAACAGTTCGGGTTTAGCAAGGGTCGTTCTACGGTTGATGCATCATTTATTATGAACACTGCTGTAAATAATTTTAAGTGAGAATGTAGAATTGAAAATAACTAAGGGTAAATTAAAGCACTTTATAACAAATCATAGCGAAATGAATATTAGACATATGATAATGTACTGACAGAAATAGAGGACAACTAAAATTACTTGGGATCGTGAGCCGAGACACACAGGCTCGTAAAGGTATTAGTCTCTTAATATTATTATGCACAAAATAAAGGGATTTACTTTAACACCTGGCATAATATGTCGGCTGTTTGTTGCATTTAAAATTGCTCCTTTAAGCTATGACTCCGAAATTTTCGGAAGTCAAATCGTCTAGTAGATCTAATCATTTCAGATTTAACGTGAACTTCCTCCAAGTTAGAAGAGATGTTATGCATATACAATATGCTTATGGTAATAAAATGTGTTATTCCTTTTTTATCTTTTATCTAAAAACTTTAAAAATCATTTGCATACAATAATTGTACATTGATTTTAACATGTAAATATGACATTTTACAAAAAAGTATACATAGCTGTAACAAACAATTATAACACGTGTGATAAAGCATTTAAGTGAATGAGAATTTATAATCTAATTGCATACAATACGTCCTTTTTAACAGGTCTTAAAAAATCTGGAAACAAAGTGATCCCTCGGAAGCATTAATCACAACAAAATTACATGACAATTGCAGACTCGGTTTGATTGAGGTTGTACTTGAGAGATAATGAATAAGTGCAACATCCCTCACGTCCCCTAACACCGGCTTGAGCGGTACTCAATTCTTAACACTTAATAGTGTTGGCATTAATGATCCCGAAGGACCAGAAAATATAACAACACTAAAGCTGGTGTAACATAAGTTGTACATTTTCTGAAAAGGTATGTATAGCTATTACGCACTTTAATCATAATAAACTGACACAATTAAAATATGTTATAAAGCATTGAAATGAGAATAAGTCTTCTTTATTAAAGTCGTGTAGAAATATTCAATGAATGTTTACGGTATCGACGGGTTGATTATTCATCATATCAGTTTTGTACACACTAAAGCCAATATTTGTAAAATCAAATTAATTTGCCAAAGAGTTGATTGCTGCCTATTTTCAAAGCGATAAAGTAGTACAATATTATTGAGATTGAAAATAGTTTTACAAATTCCAACCGACTTAAAAGTTTCAATAATTCTTTTTCAGACCGCATCTAGTGATTGACACTGAATAAATGAAACTTCTGTGCTATCAGTACAATTGCATAAGACGTAGATCGGATTATATTTTTATTTACATTTGTATAAATTGTCCTATTACAGTACAGACCGAACAGAACAGAACCGATACTTTATTTTTGACTAGTACAATTATACATCGTCATACAAATATAAACAATTTTACAGTTTATATTAACATAAATCACAAGATCAGATCTAAACATGTCCCTTTCAAATCAATAAAGAGGATGGATTACTAATATTATTTAGTTGTATCTACTATATCTAAGGTATTTCTATGAGACATCGCATCTCGTACATACAAGGGTAAATATTAAAGTATACTTCTATGTCTAATTTCAGCATATCAATGAATTTAAGCATACTAGGTCTTGTATATATAAAATTATCTTTATATATATTTTTTCTAATATTACAAGGATAAATTAAGATGAAATGATATTCATCTTCTACCTCATGTAGATTACAATATTAGCAATATCTTTTATTTCTAACAGTTCTATTCATATGATATCTACCAGTTTGCACATGTAATAAATGCAAAGATATTCTAATTCTTGTAAGATACTTCCTTAAAGTATTGGGTATCATATCGAGCTAATTTTTATATACAAAAGAATCTTTAACATGGTTATACAAATACAAAATAGAACTTCTCTCTTTACCAGAAAGCCAACTTTGTAAAAAAACAAAACAGTCAATTCCCCTTTGCTAAAACATCGGTAAAAATATACTATTATTTACTGAGTGTGAAAAATTCCAAATATCACTGACCATGATTACATAATAACAATTTAAGATTTGATAACCAATTCTTCTTACCATTATTACAGTTTTCAAGAGCATTGTTATATACCTTTTTAAGAATGATATTATCAGTCTCAAGCAGTTTAAACCAAAATCTTATTACCTTGATATTATAACGAAACTGTTTATAAATATGTATTGTCGATGCTTGAGTTAATATATAATAAATTTCTATAAACCGGATGTGTACCAATGACCAATAGATAGTATGTAAGTGAAATAAAAATGATTAAACATAGAAATGAGCCACGTCACGACAAAACCAACGTTATGCGTTTGCGACCAGCATGGATCCAGACCAGCCTGTGCATCCGGATGCGCAGGCTGGTCTGGATTCATGCTGGTCGCAAACGCATTACGTTGGTTTTGTCATGGCGCGGCTCAAATAATATATACCAGTCCTTGGCGACATTGTTTGATTTGCGTTTTGATCTTTGTAATACCAGAACCATCAGCAACACACATTTACCAAAGGGCACAGAATAAATTGACAAAACATGGATAGGTTACGGCGAGGAAATACATGTATAGTAGCTTTAAATAGCATTTCTGGTTTTTGTTCTCAAAAATGAGTCACAACAATAGCACACTAAATCTTTTAACATTTGAATACAATATAATCGAAAATGAGATAAAACTGTATTTGAAGAAAACTGTCTGTTCAGCCATATATGTCTAATGTTTAACTGACGTTTCTTTCGAAATTGAACACAAAAGTGTTTTTTTTTACTTTTTTGTATTCTCGGTAATGCAATATAAAACATTATAACACGCTTTAATCTATTTACCTATCACAAGACTGGGCAATCAAATGCATATTATATGATATAATTGTGTACAACATGAAAAAGGAATGCTTACACATCATATGAAAATCACTTCCACGCTCCATGAAGTTTAACACATTTTTATAAATTTTCTTTTATATTAAAATGTTAGAATGGAAATAGACATTAATTTTTCTTGCATTGTACACTATAAATACACGGATAATCGTTCAAATTCTTTGTGGCCAATCAGCCTTCGTGATTATATTCTTACGCATTTGAATTCCAACCGTGCATTATTTTACAACAAAACTCTGTCAAAATAATCTTATCTTTGACATGTAACAATGGTTTTGAAGCAACTTTTAAACATTTGCTTAAGTGCAGCTCTTAACCAGTTTGTTCTAACAGCATATATAAATGGATTTAACGAAGAGTTTAAAATGAACATTGTACTTACGATGAATCTTAAGTCACGAGAACCATGGTGGCTGATTTCCAAGCGGAACATGACAATCAATGGTATGGTACAAATATTAAAGATCAGCATCAATGCACCAACTGTTTTAACAACATTCTGTTGTGCTCTGATACTTGCACGATTATCGGTCATGCCAGCTGTACTGTTGTGTTGAGTTGATGCTAGGGGTACTGAACGAGGAATTCTATTTATTTCCACTTCCATTTCATTCACCTGAACGGGAACAACTTTCTTCCAAATACATCTTATGCGCAGACATATGACTACATATAGTAAATTTGTAAATATGTATGGAACAAAATATACATAGAATAGAAACAATGCTGCATTTTTCGTATTACCTTCAAATAGTTCATTAAATAGACATTTAGTATTACCCACTTCTGGACTACCATATAAGAAATGAAGCAAAGAATTAACAATAATACTTAAAATCCATGAAGAAAGTATCAGCGCGAAAGGAAATCGATTATCAGATCTTTGCTCATTTATCCTAGACGCTTTATTTATCAATATGCATCTGTGGACACAGATGCCAAATATCTGGTACAATGAAGCACACTGAGAACTGAAAAATAAGAATAAGAACACCGAGCAAGTCCTGTAATTCAAAGTCTTATTCAATAAAGGTAATATAGCCAATGAAAGAGAAGCTAGGCCAACAAACATATCTGTGATGGACAAACACAAAACTTGCGTGGAAAAACTCGGCCATGTCTTTTTTCGGTTGATAATGAAGCACAACACAATGGCACTGTTTGCTAGTAATGTCCACACAACGACAATAAGAGCCGACACGACTGCTGTAATACTGACGTCACTTGTTTCATCATGGTATGTCCTGTCCGACACGTTCCATGTACTATTCATGTTGTCTTTACAGTAGCATTTTTATCACCGAGCATGTTGATCTGTTATAGGATAGTTTGGCGTGAGCTTCATGTTGTTACAAACATACAGCATGGTGTTGCATTTTTGATTGATTTAATAAAACGGGCTGTCTTTTGATCTTCAACTAAATATTGTTTTGTGTTGCTGGGCGTTTAATGAACGGTCTTACGTCTGGTAATAGGTAAGATAAAACGTCACCCTGATCTACTTCTCAATGGTTATTTTTGGTTATATATACTAGTATATTTTACGTTCAGGTATAATGTGTGCAGACAGGTAATGTCAAATCTGAAATTAGAATTTAAACTTTTAAAGTTACAAAGGACAAATACAAATATTCATTTATGTATGATATACTCATTGTTCTCGGCAAAACCGTTATTTATGCAGAACCGAGATGCATTGGTATCACAGAAATTGTTACGTCAAAAGTTTTTCGCGCATGTATACTGTTACTTTTGCTTCCCATAAAGTGATGCGAATACTCATCGACACGCTAATGTCACTAATCTTAGAATCAAAATGTTATGACAGTGCCTTAAAATTTACAAAAACGTAGCGTTCGTAAAGCCTGATTTTAACTACATGATTACTTAGTAAATGTCAATTGTCAGTCCGTTCACACGTTGAGGTGCTTTAAATTTTTTACAAATTAAGTGATATTTTTTCAAAGGCTGTTTTGCAGCGAAATAATCTTATTTGAAACTGCATTTTATGAATTTCATATAAACAGAAATAACTACACTTGTTTAATAAAATGGGTTCTGATTTTGGTGTCTAGATGACCAAATAAGTTTTAGGAGCTTAAAAGTCAGCCACTATATTGTGGCGTGTTGGTTTGGAATTGGAGTTCAGTAGCCCGGCATCTATACCAATATACCACCACGGGGGAGGAACTGTTACACGAAGATAACTTGTCAGAAGTTCTTGTGATAACTGTCACGGAGTTCGTCGGAAAACTTTTGTATTTACTACAAAAACGTTCATATTATCATAAGAACTCCATCCTTCGTGTAACAGTTCCTCCCCATTGACCACACCTTACTGACGTGTGAAGTTATAAAACATGTCGATATATATATTCGTTAGATACTGGTCAGTGCTTATCCAATGACCTTTACGAAAGTTATTATCAATATTGATGGACAAAAGCAGTTCGATTAACGGTATCTTTCCGCATTATATAACGAATGTTTTCATAATTTTATCAGTTGATAACTCTTGTATAAACGACAATCATAATGTACCGCGAAGCCAAAACAAATGGGAAAATCCTACATTTTCAGTTGTTTTTTTTTTCTTTCTTTAAAAAAACACTTTGCGTATACAAGAGCTAATAATTGTCTTTATTTGCATTTCAAAACGAACTTTAGTGTTATCGAAAACTGCATAATAATATATACATGTAGTTACAGTAGGCAAATGTGTTTTCCCCCAAGGTAATCCCACGGCACGAACAAGCTTTTACCGTTAAAGCTTCACGGTGCACTGCTGGCTTATTTTCGAAAGATTTTTTGTACTTCAGGATTAGCTAATCTTAATTCCGGAGTATGTCTATTGCAAAACATTTTAAATTTCCAAAGAATTCAATAAATATAGATGTCTGAAGCACAATGTGCCTTTAAGGAACGGTAAAATTTAGAATATTGTAGGCGTGGATTTACTGAGTCTGTCCGCGGAAGGAAGAGCACCCAAAAACGATGTTGACGAAGAAAACAACTCACAAGCACCACTGTGTATATTTTCCTACATTTTTACATTTAATGCCTAAGTATAAGTAAGACAGTAAGTCGAACTCTATATTAAGTAATAAGTATTCTACACGTCATTCAAGTCACGTAAGGTTCCCTCGGAGTTTGTTTTATCTATTTGTATATACATATATATTATACCTCATTTGCATACGCCCTTCTATATTTAATATGACGTCATCCGGTCCATAAACCGCATACAGACCGAGGGCGGTCCATAATTCTTATATGGACTGGATGACCTCATATTAAATCTTAAAGTTCGGGTTTTTTGCCTGTTTAATTTGATTAACACAAATTGAAAATTGAATAACAAAAGAAGAGCATGATTCTTTTGCTGTATCGCTTGAAAATAATAATAATAACTCCGACTAGGGTTTGAAATATTTCACACACTAAACAAATAAATTATTAATTGAAAGTAAATTATAGTAATAATGTCAGCAACAAAAGGGATGAAAGGATTTAGATTCGGTATAATATAACAAATAAAACATGGCCTTTGGGGCAAAATGCAAGTTTACGGACTGGTTGGTCAGACCTCGGAAGGGATATGTCCCTCAGCTGCGCTTCGGGCCATATACCTTCCCCAGTCTGACCAATCAGTCCGTAAACTTGCATATTGCCCGAAAGGCCATGTATTATTTGTTAAATAACATTTTTTGTGGGAACACCTCGATGATAATTCATAATAGATTTGTAGTTAATTTGGATTGAAAACAGTTCTATAATGTGGCTTCAGATGTAAACAAAACCAAAGGATGTACTGTTTATATTCTGAGTAACAAATATATTTATTTGACATCCAACGAAAGATAAAGACAAATTAGTTGTCAATTATATGTCTGACGAGTAGATTGAATTTAAAAATGTCCATTGCAATCAATTGTATGCAGAAATATCGTCAATAGGTCCCGGTTTCTAAAAATTAAATAGTACATGAAGTGTACATATTTTAGTTGTATAACTATATATTTATTTAGTTTTAAATGGACTTGTACACTATATAATGAAATAAACTAATCAATCAAATCCCAAATCTTTTACATTATTTTTGTTTACAAGATAAGTTTAGACCGAAAAACTGTACCTGCTCTGTATATTCTTACTATTGTGTTCGAGATTGACGGAAAAGGCCGAAAAGTTGCGATTGATCATCTAATGATTTCAAGGTGTAAATATAAAGCTTTGGTATATTTTTTCTTATTGATAATCGCCATGTAAGTATATCACCGTCGTACTGTATTTTCTGCTGAATAAGTTCATGTTTCTAACGCACGTCTTGACTGTCAAGTCCAAGTAGTCTCAAGCAGATATGTTTAGACATCATTCTGACAAATATGTGTCCATAGTGAGTTTGATTTTATGGAAATGATTTATACTCGGATAAGACAACAAGTGTGACTTGACCGACGTATTTAAGATAAAAAAGATTTTAATTTTCTTTTTAAAGATTTGTTTAAAACTTTTAATTTTTTGCTTTTAGAAAAAGTAAAAACGTCAGGCGATGCTACTCCTCTGTATTCATGGACTATTTTGCCAATGCAAATTTCATAAATAGAGTTTAAAACATTTCAAACAATGATCTCGCACAGTTCCTATTATTACCCTTCCAGATTTTTTCCGCCTTTTTGATTGGATATTGATCACCCGAAAGAAATTGATATAACCGAGCCAGACGGGTAATATACACACTAAATTTCCCCGCTGGGTACCCAACGTTGTACACAACATGCGCTGAGGTGATGCGCGTACGGTTCGATTTTACGCGGTGTAAATTCCGATTTAAAAGCACTTTTTAACTGTCAAAGAATAAATATTTACCAAAGTAGAATAATGATACATATTACCATCAGTATCGAAAACAAATATGACCTTGTGAAAGATTGATATTTATTACAAAAAAGTGCGTTCAATAGACTACTCCTTTTCTCTTGTTTACATTCGTTAGGTACGGGAAAAATACGTCATGTATTTATGTGACGTCATGTTGTGACGAAGAGGTACCCTAAAGGGAATCTTATTTCGACGTTTCATTTGAAACAGCAATGATGTTTTAAAAAATCGTCTAAACTTGGCAGGGGAAGGGTAATAAAATTATTATTTTGGTTTTGGAGTGATATATGTGGATATATTACCTGCCAAGATAAAATATCACCCTCGCCTAACGGCTCGGGTGATATAACATCTTGACAGGTAATATATCCACATATATCACTCCAAAACCAAAATAACATATATTATATGTTTGATATAATTCAGAACAGCACTCACAATCATTAGTAAAATATACACATATTTACATACTCTAAAATTATTATCCATGGATATCGGCAAGTTTGAGATTTATGATCCAATATTACATATATAGAGGATATTCAAGTTTTTTCTATAAATACATGATTTATTTTCATCGAGTGGTATGAAAATAAATATTTCATGAGTGGCGGTAGCCACAAGTGAAATATGGTAATTTTCATGCCACAAGATGAAAATAAATCATGTATTTATAGAAAAAACTTGAATTTTCTGTTTATTATATACATTTTTCTCTTTTTTGACATTAAAATTTGAAAGACTTTCCCTTAAATTTTGTGTACAGTGAGTGGCAGAATTTAAAAGAAAGTAGTCCGGCAAGACACCAGTGAAAATACGGAAAATATGTTTCACTGCAGTGAAAAATAAATTTTTACAGTGAAAATACGGAAAATGAAAATACGCATTTTATTTCATCAATATTTTTCAATATTTCATTTATAAGTATATAATAAATTCATTTATCACATAAACCGCGGCGCAGGAGTGTAATAAAGCCATTTAATAAAAACGATATTACACTAGTGTAATAACACTTTGACGTGACGTCATTTGCGCTGTATAGAAACATAGCGTTAAAGCGCGCTAATGTTAGCGTTACCCCATATAGGCGCGTCGTTGAAAAATTACTCATTTTTACAGTTTATTGTTCTTATTTTATATTATGTGATAAATAGAATATTATATTCGTGTAGATTCAATACTAAATTTATTGAACTTGTTGAATAAAACAATATTATGCTCGCCAGAGGCTCGCATAATATGATTTTATTCAACTCGTTCAATAAATTTTGTATTAAACTACACTCATTCAATATCCTCTTTTAGTGCGGTGCTACAAAACTTGTATCATTAGACAAACTCCATAGTGAAGTTCCTTGGGAATCCTTAGAATCTCGAAGAAATAATCATATGCTTATCTTACTTTATAAAATGAAAAATGGCTTAACACCAGATTACTTGTGTTCTTTACTTCCACCTACTGTAGGCGAAAATTCAAGGTACGATCTACGCAATGCTACAAATATTCAGACTATTCGAACACGAACTACTCTTTATCAAAATGCTTTTCTTCCAACTGCTCTGAATAAATGGAACGCCCTTCCAACTGAAGTGCAAAATTTACGTTCACTGTTTGCTTTCAAATCCCATTTGAGACGAAGCAGCTCTAGTTGTCCTATTTATTTCTATGAAGGCGATAGAAAATGGCAGATCTTTCATGCTCAACTTCGTACTGAATGTAGTTCACTAAATCAGCATCTATTTAAGAAAAATATTTCTCCATCTCCACTTTGTCAGTGTGGCATAGTGGAAAGTAATTACCACTTTTTCTTTGAATGTCACCGCTATGCTGACAGCAGGGCCTCTTTTCTTAACACTCTATCTACTATTTGTTCAGCAACTCTCCAAAAGTTATTAAATGGAGACCCAAACATTAGTGATGATGCAAACAGAAGACTGTTTGAAGCCGTTCATACATACATCCGAGAAAGCAGGAGATTCTCTTAAGCATATTCACATCAGCTCAAATCAATAAATACTTCCCATTTAAATCGCCGAACTATCCGAATGATCCACATTTAATTTATTTCTTCTTCTTTTCTATTTTGCTGAAAGTTTCTTACTTCATTTCTTTCTATCTTAATTTACGTTATTTCTCTTTAATTTTACATAACAAAATGATGCAGTCTTGTATTCTCATTCCTTTTTTGTATATTTTTGCTTTACATTATAACTAAATGTTAGAAAGAATTTTGACTTTAACTTCTTAAAAACAATGTAAAATCAGATATATTTCAAGCAAGTCACATATACTGTCATACCGTATTTTATGCATTGTAAATCTATAAGGAGAAGGCCTTTATAAGCTCAGCTTTCGGACCCAATCCTTTTTCAGCATATTATGTTTGTATTGTGTACATTATTGTCTGTATATATATTGTGAATTTGTTCGAAATAAACTATGTTTAAACTAATATCCTCTATATAGCAGATAATAGAATGTTCTAGAATAAAATACACTTTTTTTTCATCATATAAATGTTTATACTAAATTACTTTACCTTACTTTTTTTATATTTTTCGAGCAAAATTTTTTTATAAGAATATCCAAATGATAAGATTGCTTTGTCCTTATTGATATTTAAAACTCTGATGGAAAATATGCCATTCTAGACCAAATTATTTTTAGAGAAAATGTCATTGTCTTTCAATATCGCATATGTACACATATTAACAATTTTTGTTTTATATTCACTGAGTAAACACTGATATGAGTTTGCAAAAAGGAATGAGTGTACTAAAGAAATAAATGAAAAAGTACAAAGAAATAAATGAAATAAATAGATGAATATTTTTAAGAAGTAAAACAATATATATAAAAAACAACAACAACGTATTACCAAATAAAGCTATAAACCTGCTGTTTCAGTAATCCGAATCAAAAACTAGAAATACTTTCGATGCAAAATGTCAATAAAGGATTGTGAACCGTTGTAATATTCAAAGAACTTAGTTTGACGTATGACCTTATTAATTGAATAACTGAAGAGAAAGAATATCGCCATATTTCTATGTATCATATCTTTACATTATAAGTATACAATAATCAATATAAATAACAATGTTATGTTTTTCACATGTACTGATATAGTTATAATTCTCATAACTTAACTTGTCATCATGCTTTACAAATTACAGGTCAGTGTTTATTTTTCATTTCTCACATTACTTTGTTAAGCTTGATACACATACGGCTGTATCATAATGCAATAAATATTGTAAGCTGAATTATAAAGCAGCATAGAATTACTGATAATTACCAAACCTTGTGCTTTATTAATGTGTACTTGCGTGAAAAATCGATGTTTTAATGTAGTTGCAGATTAATATCTCAAAAAAAAATACAAAAAACGAGAAGGTACAGCAGAATGAGTTATAGATGTGGACAGATTAATATCCGAAAACAACAACAACAACAAAAACAACAATATAAAATAGAAATAGAAGAAAGAAAACGAGAAGGCCACAGAATGAGTGATATTTTATTTAAAGATTTAAGAAGAAATACGATATTCTAAGTTTGATTTTTATCCTTGTGATACCGTGTACATAAGTTGCATGTTGCTGCTGTTACGTGCTGCGCATACCAATTCTTTTAGTGTTAAGGATTAAACAAGGCTTAAGCCGGTGCTACGAAGGGTGGGGGATGGGATTTGTTCCACATTACATTGTTTCTCATGAACAGACTCAATAAAACCGAACTTAATATTGCATTTTTCATTCCACTCGAGGGTTATCCACTTTTACAGATTTCTAATAAGATATCAAACGTGTGGAATATCGAAACGTTATAGTTATCATACAGAGGTGTAACAAGTTTATACCTCTGAATTTAACGATCCCATTTCAAGTGTCCTCTACATGTTACACGTTTTTTTTAATAATGTTCTGCATGAGTATGTTAATTATTCAAAGGGGCCTTATGAGCTATTTGAAGATACTTTTGCCAATGTTAATCTAGATTTCACCTCAGTAATACGTATTAAACAATTTATGCAAGAAAAATAGATAGTACGTTTGGTTTGAAGATTGAAGACTGACAGAACAGGTAAAATAGAATGGCTCCTGGTATAAACAAATACGCGAGTGAAATGCTAGTCGACACTCGCCACATTACACACGCGTTAAGTAGGCAAGAAGGCAGACCGAAAGGCAGGTAGACGGAGAAACTCTCATTAAGAAAACATTTTTGCGATTCCTTATCATAAGATACTTAGAGATCTTTCAAGGATACCTGAAGCTTATATATAAAGGCATGAATCGGTACGGATTTCGAGAAAAGTCGTCAGATTCATGACAAAGATACATCTGGCTGTAGGCGAACGGTTATTGAATAATATTTCTGAACAATCTAGGGACAAAGGTTATTGTTACTAGTATGCTCCATATGTTCCTTTATTATTACAATATACATTGTATTCTATGTGATTTAATTTGTGTCATTTTCACATGCAATCAACGTATTCTGTAATAGGTATCGCAAGCTGTCGTATCTTTATCAACGTGTGTTTGCTTAATTACAAGATAATTGTCAATGTCGATCTTATTACTGACACTATTAACCAAAAATCTACAAAAACTACTGCTGAAACAAACTTAGTTGCCTTTACTTAACAATTTCCATTTACTTCTAACATATTACGGATATTGGTGTATGTATTAGATAAATAGATTCGGTGCATACTTTGATAACTTCATGGCATTGTCATTTGAACAAATGAGCCATGACTAGCTATAGGTTCAACGTATTCATTTCATTTAAGCTCGATAGTGAAACAAATTCTAGCAATATAAATTGATCATTTTCGAGTCATCTTCCAGGATTCAACCAGTACTAGTGTCATACGAAGAAACAGCACGGCTAGATCCCATGATCCATGGGGTGAAAGGCAGACACCTTAACCACTACGCCACCACTCCCTAAGCTATGTACATTAGATTGTCTATCAAAATGTGATAAGACATATCTAAAATATGAAATTATTGATACACAATGTGGCCATTGATGAATCATGATCGGGTTTTAATGTCATTCGACTATACTGGCTTGCAATAAGAAAGACATCGAAACTAAATATGATGTATGTGTGTAATTTTAAGGATTTGATAAATATGTAAATAGAGATCCTTCATCATCGTCATAACCAAGCACAGCTAACTGATGCGAGTTATAGGTAAGTCATATACAGAAAAAGCCCTCCAATAAGTGAGATCATCACATGTAAGTAGACTGATTTTAATTCGATTTAATTAGACGTTTAACATCAATTTATTCCATAAAAAAAACAACAAAAAAAAACAAAAACTTTTATTTCGCCAAACCTTTTCTCGATATACTTGTCGTTTTTGTGCAGACAAAAATGTATCTTTTCGTCTTTTGTAAAACATTTGTCTTTTTGACAAAATTTCGCCTGGACAAAAAGTCTCAAACGTTTTGAGATAAGTGACTTAGAATGACAAATATGACCTAGTCTTTGTGAATAAAATGAATTGATTTGTGCTCAAACATCTAATCAAATCAAACAAAAAGAAGACGTCTTACACTTAACGATCGCACTAAATGGAGGCCCTTTAACGTTTCCGTAGTCATAACAATAAAGTAATTTTGCTAGTGATACTAGCTTTTATATCGTTGTTAAAAAAAGTGTGTGTTCCTCTTTTGCTTTCGCTTTAGGTCACAGCATTATGATTTCACATCACAATATAATAATATATAACTTGCAAAGTTTTTTTTTCTTTTTCTAATTGATAAAAAGTGTTCAAGGGTTCTTTAAACTCATTTAAAATACAAAACTATAATTTTTGTGATGTTTATTGAGAATCAGACAGCCACATAAATACTGTATCTATTTTTTGTACCATAACAATAGAACGTCGTCATAGAATAAAACTAATTCGAGAATAAATATTCAATGTTAAAACAGAAATAATATTGTGTGTTTTTTTAAAGATCTTGCAAACAATGGATCGTTAGAACTGCCAACTGTCTCCAACCTGCTTCAAAAACTCCATCTTATCTGAAATTACAATTTGTGTTTTATTGTTGTTAACATCTTTATTGATACAAAATACAATAATAAGAATTCATATATACTCATTTGCAAAGATATTTAAAAATAAATTAATTAATAAATAATAACAACAAAAGGCTGCTTTGAGAACTGTTTTTTTTAATCTTTAAATGTGTTGTGTTAAGAGGAAGATTTCGAAATTTGAAATAACGTACAAAAATTTGTTTAAATTTGTGTAGTAGTATATTTTATATGGAAAATTTTAATGGCATTGCACACATACACGCGGGGAATATCGGAATGAACCCGTGTTCAGTTGTGCTAAAATTATTAGCTCACCTGAGCTTGCTCAGGGTGAGCTTTTAGGATCGGTGAATGTCCGTCGTCCGTCGTCCGTCGTCCGTCCGGCCGTCCACAATTACTTGTGAACACTCTAGCGGTCGCCATTTTTGCCTCAATCATCATCAAACTTGGTCAGGATGCTTATCTAGTTGAAAGCTCGGATGAGTTCGAACATGGGTCATCTCGGATGAAAAACTAGGTCACAAGAGCTAAAAATAGAAAAACCTTGTGAACACTCTAGAGGTCACATTTTTGACCCAATCATCATCAAACTTGGTCAGGATGTTTGTCTAGGTGATAGCTTGGATGAGTTCGAACATGGGTCATCTCGGATGAAAAAGTAGGTCACAGGAGCTATAAATAGAAAAAACCTTGTGAACACTCTAGTGGTCACATTTTTGAACCAATCATCATCAAACTTGGTCAGAATGCTTGTCTAGTCAATTGCTTGGATGAGTTCGAACATGGGTCATCTCTGATGAAAAACTAGGTCACAGGAGCTAAAAATAGAAAAACCTTGTGAACACTCTAGTGGTCACATTTTTGACCCAATCATCATCAAACTTTGTCAGGATGCTTGTTTAGATAATAGCTCGGATGAGTTCGAATATGGGTCATCTCGGATGAAAAACTAGGTCACCGGAGCTATAAATAGAAAAACCTTGTGAACACTCTAGTGGTCACATTTTTGCATCAATCATCATCAAACTTGGTCAGGATGCTTATCTAGTTGATAGCTTGGATGAGTTCGAACATGGGTCATCTCGGATGAAAAAGTAGGTCACCAGAGCTAAAAATAGAAAAACCTTGTTAACACTTTAGCGGTCACATTTTTGCATCAATCATCATCAAACTTGATCAAGATGCTTGTCTAGGTTGATAGCTCGGATGAGTTCGAACATGGGTCATCTCGGATGAAAAACTAGGTCACAGGAGCTAAAAATAGAAAAACCTTGTTAACACTGTAGTGGTCACAATTTTGACTCAATTGTCATCAAACTTGGTCAGGAAACTTGTCTAGGTCATTGCTGGGAATAAATCGAACATGGGACATTTCCGATGAAAAACTAGGTCACAGGAGCTAAAAAATAGAAAAAATCTTGTTAACACTCTCTAGTGGCTACTGTTGTGATCCAAATATTCTGTTAATTGGTCTGAAAAGTTTGTTTTGATGATTTCTAAGTCAAGATCGAACATGGGTCATCTTGGATGAAAAACTAGGTCACACCGCCCCAAATATGGAAAAACCTTGTTAACATTCTAGTGGTCACATTTTCGACTCAATTATCATCAAACTTGGTCAGGATGTTTGTCTAGGTAATTGCTTTGATGAGTTCGAAATCGCATTGTTGAAACTAGGTCACCGGAGCTAAAAATAGAAAAATCTTGTTAACACTCTAGTTGCTACTGTTTTGATCCAAGTATCCTGGAAATTGGTCTGAAAGTTTGTTTTGATGATTTCTAGGTCAAGTTTGAATATGTGTCACCTGGGTAAAAAACTAGGTCGCACTGCTCAAATATGGATAATCCTTGTTAACACTGTAGTGGTCACATTTTTGACTCACCTGTCATGAGACTTGGTCAGAATGCTTGTCTAGGTAATTGTTTGGATGAGTTTGATAATTCAGGTGAGCGATCTAGGGCCATCATGGCCCTCTTGTTTACTTTGGGGTCAGTCCGAGAGTAATATGAGTGACAAATATAAGGTATAAGATCTCAGTTTAATATTAAATTGATTAAAAAAATTGCTCATAAAAATAAGTTTTTGTTTTAATTTGGAATAATAATTGTTATTTTTATAATTACTTATTTAGTTCTACTAGACGTATAAATTAAATGTTTTACCTTAGAAGTTCTAATATCCCAGTCCAGTCAGCCATGACTGGACTGATGATAGGTTAGTGTCAAGCCAGTCATTCCATCTTTTCATATCTTCAAGGGCCAGTTGTAGAAAATAGTTAATGGTTCGTTTATCATCAATGTCGTCTTTCACATCTTCTAGAAAGCTCTCAAACTATTACCAAGGAATTAAAGTACGTTTATATAAGTAACAGAAAATAATGAAAACTTCAACCTTTTGTAATTAATCAAATAAGATAAATAAATGTTTTAATTGGAAAAGCATTTTGATTTCACGTGCATTTAATTTTGATGATATTCATGTTCATGTGAAATTTAATTTAATTTTGTTCAAGTAATCTTTATAATTTGACATACTATTCGAACAATTTACATTAAAATGTATTTAACATAAATAAAGACTTTTCCTGTAGTTTCTTCATTTTTTACACAGATAGAAAAGGAAAATCTAAACAGATTTTTTAAACATAGTAAAAAAGCATATAATTTAACGTAAACAATACTAAATTTGATTTCAAATTCATGGACCGTCCTTTAGACCCTATGCTTATTACAGTTACCCCCACCCTTTCTGAAGAAAAATGCTACATATTGACTGAATGAAGCATAGCAACTGCCCAGTTAAATGAGAGTAACAAAGAATAGTTTGGAATAAAGTATCAAAATGTTCGATTCTGAGTAAACTGTTCCTGAAAATAACCCATAAGGGTGAAAAAAGAACAACAAAAAAACAACCCCAAAAGGGTACTTTTGTAAATCAGCTTACGATACGATAGTGTTGTTTTTCAAATTGTAAAGTCTGTGATATGGATAAGTTATCCTACTAAGCTGACAGCAGAAAATTAACCATTTTAATGTGTTGCGAAAACAAATTTGCCCATAAAACATTAACTTTACAAAAAAAAACCACTCGCGAGGCGGCATGTACCTTTTAGATTTGATGTATAACATTATAATCTTCGATTGAATGTTTTAATAAAGTATTAACAACAAAACAATTTAATTTACTTTAAACAGTAAACTTTCGTGGTTGACTGTGGGTGATCCCCTAAATATAAATATAGGGAACGGTTGTAGGGCATTTTCTTTTCAAAACTAAATAGTGCGACAAAATTTGTTGTCAAAGTTCAAAAATTACCTTTGTTAATTCTTCATCTGTGGAAAATTCTTTTATGATCTGGTATATATTATACCCAACATCAAATTGTGAGTACTTCCTAAAATGTGCAGAAAGTAATCTATAGCTTATCTTTTCGTAAAATTTCTAGTGATATGTAATTCATTAAATAAAATAAGAGAGCCCGCTTTAAAACTTTTAAACATATTCAAATGTATCAACATCATTAGCATATCTCACATTGAACTTTCTGCAAGTTGTTTACCTTACTTGCACGAAGCTTTAATGTCATCATTGGGATTCAAATAAGTAGTTATTATGGCCAAGAAATCTAAATTCAATTTTCATGTAATTTTGCCGTTTTTAATGCTTCCGAGGGATCATTATTTCCAGATAAATTTTATCCTCCTTGACCCTTCCTTTGCTCACCAACGAGTAAGAACAGGTCTATGTACCTGTCTCAGTAAGTCAGAGATTCTCGCATGGAACAAAAATCCGTTGTTAAATATATTTAGCACAAGGTGTTTTTTTTGTATACGTGTGACCAATGATGTCTTGTTAATTATTGTTGAACATCACGATATTTACAATAATTTTCAATACAACAATCTAAGTTTGCTTCGTGAAACAGAAACACCAAATTAAATTTTATAATCTAACTATACTAACTCAAGCCAGGTGTCCCAGACTGATAACACATAATTCCAGGCAAACGGTCTGTAACAGAATATGATACAGTGTCTATAGAATAAAACAGTAACAAAATAAATTCAACAACAACACAATGTCGATAAATGCCCTATTTTGCATGAGTTTAAAATACAATCGTATTCCAATGGTTGTTTTATAAATACATGATTAAGTACCAAACAATTTGTTAACTGTCTTATTTGAGAAAGTTTTTGTATATATCATTTTTATTCTTGCAAACCATGCAGTAGTTTATTGTTAAATCTCTATGTTCTTTTTGCAATAGTATGCAATAGTTTAGAACCCTATAAAATCATTTTCCCCATGATAAACTAAAAATTAGTCTTAAAAAACATAGACATATTACTGTGTACATGTTAAATAACTAAAGACTACCAATAGGGGTTTAATAGTATCTGAAATAAATTCGATTTCAAAAACTTCGAATATACTATGTGCTGATTTCTTGTCAGAATATTTTTCCAAATGTCTGATGTTTGGGATTCAACTGTAAATCTACTTGTATATATCTATGACACTTTTTGTAAAGCACTCTATAATGGCCTTGAAGCTAGAGTTATATTCTTTGACATAAGCAAGACATTTGATAAGGTCTTGCGTAAAGGCATTCTTTGTAAACTAAAATAGTATGGTATATTTGGCAATTTGTTGGACTGGTTTCGAGACCATATAAAATCTAGACATCAGCCGGTTGTTTTAACAGATTCAAAATCTTTTTGGGGTGTTCTTGAGGTCCTTCAAGACCTTTGCTTTTTCTAATTTAATATATATATATATATGACATTGTTAAAGATTAACCTCTTTGTTGATAATACCAGTCTCTATCTATTCATTGAAAATCCACAAATTGCAGCTTAAAAATACAATTAGATATTCAAAAACATACTGCGTGTGCAGACAAATGGCTTGTCACTTTTAATCCATCTAAAGTCAGAATTACTTATCATCTACAGAAAAAGAAACAGTTATCACCAACCACTCCAAACTGCTTAACCACCAAAATATACCAGAAGTAATTGACCATAAACACTTGGATTTATTCTTATCTAACAATGGATTTATTTTTACCTAAAAATTAAAAATGTCACTCACATAATAAATATATTGGTGATAAAGCCTGGAAACGGTTATCATAATGTGAAAATTAAAAGTTGTATTAGATTGTAAATCTTTAGAAATACTTTATACGTCGTTTATAAGACCAATTCTCGAATATGCTGACGTTGTATTGGGAAATGCATCTCATTATGAACTTGATCTTTTAGTATTTAAAACGAATGTGCTAGAATAGTATCGGGTGCAACAAAGCTTGTTTCTACAGAAAATCTCAAAAATAAAAGCAGTTGGGAAGCATTAGAGTAGAGGCGTCATAACCATAGACATTTTTTCAAACTTAAATATGACATAGCAACTGAATACCTGGCTTCGCCTATACCAAATCATCCCACAACACTCGCTACAACTTAAGGAACTCAAATGACACAAGCGATATATCAGCCAGAACTTTATTATATTTTTAATTCTTTTCCCAACTGTCATAAGTGAGTGGAAACATCTACATCTTAACATACGAAATTTCCAACACTTTCAATGTTCAAAAGTTATCTACAACGTAACAAGAAATGTGCCCTCAAAATACTTCTATCATGATAATAGGAAACTTGAAATATTACTTGCAAAATTACGCACAAAAAAGCTTCTTAAACAATCACCTTTTTCTTTAAATTATAAATTATGTTCCCTACACCGTTATGGAAGTGCGGACAAATAGAAACTAATTTCCACTATTTCTTTGAATGCTCAAATTTGACCAAATACAGACAAAAGCTATTTCAAAGACGTAACAATGTCAACATTACTCCTAATATTCTTCTCTTTGGCAACCCAGATATCCCTGATACAGATAATGCCACTATTTTCAAGTATGTTCTTAATAACATATCCATAACAAAACGATTTCTATGATGTAATTTTTGTAAGACACTCATTCTTTATTCCCTTAATTAGTCCAATTTGCTATTTATGTATTGTTTTTGTTAGTAACAACATCACATTTATCAGTACTTTTCAGTCATTTTTGATTGCTATTTGGTTTCTAACTTGTTATACATTTTCGCATCTTCATCTTCTGCAAAATATTTATATTCCCCATTTTCATACTTTTTAATATTTTGATATAGTACAAAACTCAACATATTAAAGAAAGACACTAAAAACGAGAAGTATTTCGTTCTAATCCTTTTCGTGAATATAAAAATGTTTAATTTGTTTTGTATATGTATAAATATAGAATATTATAGAACTAAAATATGTTTAAACTAATGTCTAAAGGAAAATGAAAAGTTACAATAAATTGATATCAATTTGCAGTGACTCCACCTTTTTAACATTCGAAAAATGTTATGGAAATGTGTATTTAGTGGTAATACTAAAAGATCGATTTATTCATTGTCAATTATCCTTAGTTTGATTGGACATATTTTATATGTATTAATTGCATCTATGTCGGTTTCATTTGATGTCAGGTGTGTTTAGACGTTAATCAGTGTATGGTCTGGTCGTAGGGATTAAAGATGTTCTGCGCACCTGCAACAAACACTTTTTGAACTAGTAGTTTCAATGGCGGTACAATTCATTGACAGCTGATAATTTTTGTATTATATACCTTCATTTGACTTGGAAAGTGTTTTTTTTAAGTGTTGAACCATATTTTTGTGGAATCCATCCTCAAATGTATGTGATTTACTATAACGTATATAGAGAAGTATCGGTGGAAACCAGTAGTTATTTGCTGATATCATATTTTCGCTTTAGTATTAAAATCACAAATGTAAATGTTGTTGTAAATATATTTTTTATTTACTGAAATAAAAATTAAATGATAGAAATAGATTTATTAAGAACGTCCTCTTTGCCCATTCTCCTGCTGACATATCATATGTTTTGATGACATGTGCAAAGTTCACTATAGAAAATATTCATTGAAACAGTGAAAAAAGACGAGTATTTCAAATTTCATCTTACCGACCAGCAGGATGTCTCCCCAGAGCATACGCTATATTCACAGCTTCCGGAACTGACGTATTTTTACCAAACTCTAAAAGCCTGAAATAAATAACTAATTTCAGATTATTGTGAATGGAAATAATTTTGACATGTAAGCCGTCTAAGCGATATAAATTTAGTACGGTTCACCTTTTGAGGCACCATGAACAAACTTTAAACTAATAAATTACTTTACGTTTTCTCTTTTGACTAATATACATTTAAAGAGTTTAAATCGTTGCTAATTATTTGTGTAAATTTTAACTATTTCATGTTCAAGTCATAGAAACAAAATATTTAAATCCAAAGTTAACCATATTTTCGTTTGCAAGAATTAATTTATTTTCCTTTATTGCATGGCAGGCATATTTGTGTTTGCAATCGTTGTTTTAGGCATGTCTCGATTATGTTTGCATACCGCCTGTTTTACATGAATATTATATCGTTTCTTTTTTGTTGAGAAGGAGAGACAATACCTTTCAAGATTGTCCTCGTTATAGCTGCAAGCTAATGCACCTCTACGACGTTTCCTTATTTTACTGTCATTATTACTCTTATACTGTTCAAAAACGAATTCCCAGTAACTTGAATTCACATCAGATAATGCTTGACAATACGCTACTTCATCAATGGCTTCATCGGACCTGTGATTGTATAAAACAAACTAGCATACATGATAAATGTTTGTTTTATCATTGAGTAAGATTTACAGAAAGTGAATAAATTTAATTTCTGTTACATATACACACAATGAAAAAAATATTATATTGCAAATGTAATGAATATTTATATGTATTGATAAAACCAAGCGGCGGTATCATATTGAGTAGTTGACAACCACATGTCGAAATGTAGCATGACTGTTAGCGTTGCATCTTATTGTTAATATTAATACATTGCGATAGTTAGATGAAAAGTAAATGAAAGCTAATGTGCATAAGTTGTATAAAATATAGCCATTTCAATAATAATATAAATATATTGCAATAATGCATAAATCTCATAGAGCAATAGCCGATAAAATTAATGTAGTTACAAGTTTTCAGGATCAAGGCTCCAGGCAGCTATTTCCTGTATCGTCGCATTAACACATAACGGCAATCCATAAGAGCATCCAATATCATATATAATGTCTTTCAATAACCTGCAATTACAACGTTATTTACATACTATTTAGTAAAATCAGTATATTAGTATACTCTGATCCTACATGTACATAACGTATCAATGTATAATAACCTTTTCCAGTATGTACCGTAACATTCCTAGGCAAAATCGGTTTTAAAATTTTAAAATGTTTGGTTTGTCTATCACCCTTCTTTCTCTTACTTTTTTTATTGTGTCCATAATATGAATGAACAGAAGAAAGCGATCACTTTTTGTTTTTTAGTATACAAAAATGAAGGAATCTTTACAAAAATATTTAATTTTAATGCATCTTTCTTAAGTTTCCTTAAAAGACATTATGTCCGTGCCATATTACGATAAACATCTGTACACACCAATATGAAGCATATTAATGTCAAAAAACAATTAAATATAAGTCGTGCAAAGTGCAATGCTTTGAAATATATATATATACTTTAAAGTTTGGAATGTGGCACAATTTTATACCTATAACCTGATAACCTCCATAGCGAGGCAATATACTCTCGATTGATTTTTACATGCAACCAAAATAATATTTTAATAGAAGAAGATAGCTACTCATGTTTTTATTTAAAATATTTTTATCTTAATTATTATTCTGATACTAAATGACACCGGCATTTTTTGACCCAAGGTGCATGATTCACAAAACTTATGTAGAGGTTTACCAGACAGTGCTACATACCAAATAGATAAGCTTATGGCATTATAGTGCTCGGTATGTTTTCATATACATTTATGAAGACTTAATAAAACAAGTGATCCACAGTGCAGGGTCAATTTTGACCTCAGTGTAATGATCGATATTATGTTCTGTTGAAGTACTAGACTACCCAAAACGTGGCCAATGGGGCACGATTGGCATCAGTTTTGTAGTGGTCTTCATTGCAATTCGACGCCAAATATCTGGTTTTGTAGTTTCATACAATAAGAATAAGATGTGTTTTTTTTTCGAATTAATCAAACCTGTTCTCTGTACATAATCTCATTAACGTTAACATCTCTGAAAAGTAGCTAAAAATTCCTACCAGCGAATCTAAAGACACAAAGCGGATCCCAATTTGCTAAACGAAGGAAAAGAAAAAATGGTAGTGAAAAAGATACAACGTACAATTGTATGTGTGTGTAATTGTTGGTGTTCACAATAAGGGTCGTGTATATCTTCTCAACTTTGGCTAATACAAATGCCTGTAATAATGGAGCAAAAACTGTTATTATTGTTAAAAACAAGTAAAGCATTGTTTGGTAATATTAACCTGAGACAACTGCATTCTCAATGACCTTTTGTCGATAATCATCGGATTCCGAAATACGGATTTTAAAGTATGGCATAACGGTATACATGCATTGTGTATAACTTGAAAGTTACCAACACAACACTTGTTTAACTAGCCTTAGCGATAAGGAGTTAAGACTTTTAGTTTCAAATTGAAGGTCTTAATAAAACATTGAACAGTCTAAGTTGCCCATGCGACCACGTGTATTAAGCGACTTTTGTCTTAAACGACCACTTTCTCTCTATATCTTTAATGTATTAAGCGACTTTTGCTCAACGCGACCAGCGACCGCTAATAAGTCACCTTATTGACATCAATCTTTTCATTAAACGACCACTTTTACCTGTCAAGTAATTGTGTTTTTAGAGAACGCCACCTCGTTATGTCACAAGTGTCAGCAATCAAAACACAACAATAAACGTGTGAAAAACTCTATTTCCCATACCGTTTTAGCGTATGCAAATGAAGTTAAGTATACGCGTGACGTGTATTATCCAATAATATCGGATAAACAATGCAACGCTCCGCCCATACTGAGATGGTGTATACGCTTCGCTTGTTGACATTTAGACTGCATTGAATTGACCTTGAACTTGATCAGCCATTAAATTAATCGTAACAAATAGATGTAGTTTGTTTATTTCAAATGAAAAATGCACAACAGAAAACATCTTCACTAATAGGGTTTTCGTGTTGGAGACAAAGAAAAACAACGGAGAAGTTAAAAAATTCTGGAAAAAATGTCAAACATGTACGTAATGGATCAAAACTGTTTTGTCAATAAATATGAGAACGTTATTTTTACATTTGCATCCGTTTAGATTATCGAAGCGTATTTATTATTCAACATTTATATAAAAATGAAGTTGAAAAACAATCCCATCGAATAAAAAAGATGTCATTTATAAATTTTGACTTTTATATCATGCTGACTGTCTTAAGAGACCGTTTCATTAAGCGACCGTTTTTGGTGTTTCCCTTGCCCAGTCGCTTAATACACGTTTGACTGTATTTATATTTGCTTTATATGTATATATTAAATTTTGCAAAACTTGACTACTAAGTTTTTGTACATGCCGATCACCCATTGTATGATTGTACAAATTAAAATAATGAAAATTTACATATACATGTACATCTATATGTCAACGTTACAATTGTTTTAAAAAATTGACACACGAATTTAAAGAAATGATTTATGCATGTAATTAAAAAAGGTATCTGAAAAAAAGTTTTATAAGGATTCGAATTTCAGCTTTGCCATGCTATCATACATGTACTTAGCACTAGGCCATTGGTACGTTAGAACAAAATCAAGTATCGAGAAGTTTCCTATCATTAAAATCAATTAGTAAATCGTAATAAATTACGGAAAGAAACGAATATTAAACTTCTGATAGATAATGAGTCTCAGGTAAATATTGCCAAACAATATTTCTTAAAGCGAAATGTAGTTTACAAAATAGGATTTCCATAGAATATTTTGTAGCAAAGTATTTATATCAAAGACATTCATTTTATCCGCCTCATTCATGTAATATGTTGATTTTATTACGATATAAGGCATTTACGAGTTTCTTTACGGGAATACTAATCTTAACTACTATAGATAAGCAAGAACAATGAAAAGGCAACTTTAAACAACCATTTTTTTCTTATCGACAACGACAATAATAATATAAAATTTCTTCGTGGTATAAATCTTAATTCATATTATATCTTGTATACACACTATTACATTACAATAAATCACTACAATAGACTCAAATATAATAGTCAAAATTTACCTTATATTTATCAAATTCTGCGGTACTTTCAATATTGTATCCAATATAATCTATCCATTTTTGAGCAGTTACCCAAGGCAGCCATTCCTCCTCATTGTTCACATACTCTAGAGATCTCAGTGCAATAGCTAGACTTTGATAGTCAGACCTTTAATTGATTGATCATAAAATAATACAATATCAAACAGGAAAGTATTATAAGAATAATAGAAAATTACATTTTAGATTTTTTCTTGAGAAACAGAAATATTGTTTAGACACTGACACACATTTTCATATCGGGCTTCAATTTTGTAACAATGCGTTTTACACACGTCGTGCAAATTCAGAAATTTTTGCCAAACTTAGATTTTCTCGCATACCAATTGCAATTTTTTCAAGCTTGATTAGTTTTAGATCTTGTTTGCATGTTAAAGAAGGTCTACGGACAACGGTCCAGCACACAAAGCTAACATTAAACAAATTAATTTTAAATATTTGTAATTTGATTACATTTATCTACATTGTATATTTAATTATGAATTAAGAAAAGTAATATCAAACGTTGCATTTTGCAAGTACTGGGATAATTCGCAAGTTGTTTTGACAGTTTTGTAACAAAAGTGAACAGTACATTCAAATCACCTAAAACGTATGTTTCAATAAAAATAACTAATGTTCTGTGAATTTAGCTCACTAAAATGTAAATGTTTGAAAACTTTATTTAACGAAGGAAACACAATAAGACACATTGTCATATATAGTTATGACTCACGATGACAGTAAAAATGTAATCTTTTTCTTTGAGTAACTTACTGCTATTTATGATCATAACTCTAAACTCAACTCAATTTTATTTAAGTAAATAAAGGCCTCCGGCCCAAAATACACAACAGTATAAATATTATAGTGTATACATGTATTGAATGTAGTTGCATAACATATAAAATTAAAATAAAATAAGTCAAGAGCTGGTACTTTTCAACAAGTGATATACAAACAGAGATAGTTTATAAATATTTTCTTCATTTTGTGTACTCATCAGCGAATAAAAATCGTTAATTGTAGTACCATTTGAATACCAATTATAGGGATAATTATTTCGAACGTCATTATACTTAGAACATTGAAAAAAGGCATGAAATTCACAATCAATAGCAGTTACATTATTTTGGTTAAAACAAAATAAACATATTCTTTCATGAAGTGGTATATTATTTTGTCTTCCCATTTCAATCGTTAATTTGTGACAGGAACATCGAAACCTTGCAAGAGCAACCATATATTTTCTTGGAATATCACAGTAAAGATAACGTTCAGGATTTAATTGACTCTTAAAAAAATTATAATGGTAACAACGGGACGCAATATTTATATCATTATGCCATTTTTGTTCAAAACAATCTTTCAGCCGTTGACGAAAAGTTAAAATAAATATGTCTATATTTCCAATATCTTGTGCAAGCCACACATATCCAAAACCATAAGTATAAAGTAGTGATTTTACTTTTGATGCCCAACAATTTCGACCGCTCTCATCTAGGGACTTCAACATTTTATAACATTGTCTGGGATATCTATGATCTGGCATAGTCAACAATTTACACCAGTATTTTATACAATTAACAAAATAAGTTATACACAATGGCAAACGTCCACATTCTCCTAAAACTATACATGTATTTGTTGTCCTTTTTACACTTAAATGCTTTTTACAAAATTTATTTTGAACTGCCTCGATAGAATCAACAAGTTTGTATCCCCATATCTGTGACCCATAGCATAAAATAGGTTTAACCATACTATCAAACAGAATGAAAAGTTCGTTTGTTGGAAAATAACCATATGGTTTTTTATAACTATAAAAAGAAAGTATTGCACGTTGTGCTTGTGCACATAATTTATCTTGTGCTGCACTCCATGATAAACCTGGTGTAAATAAAAGTCCCATATATTTGTAAACGGAAGTTACTTTAAGAGTACTACCCCGAAAATGCCAATTTTCATATTGTCTAACCGGTCCCCCATTTCTAAATACCATAATTTCAGTTTTATTTAAATTTACTTCCATCCCAGTATTTTTACAAAATTCATCGACAACATTTAATTGTTGTTGTAATCTTACTGCCGTTTCAGCACAACTTGCAACATCATCAGCAAACATGAGGCAAATAATATCGTAAATTTCTTGTGTAATAAAAATCCCAGAGTTACATTTATCACGAAGCATATGTGCTAATTCATCAATAAAGAGAGCAAAAATTGTGGAACTGGATTTGTCCCCCTGTCGGGTTCCTATGTTACATTTGAAAAATTCAGTTATCATAGGCCTATTTCTGAAACTATTTTGTGTATCTAAATCACAACAGAAAGTATTTCGAACCTTTACACATGAATAGAGCGAATTATACATTTTCTTTAATAAAAACAAAAATCTTCCGTTTATTCCTTTTCTTTGTAAAGCTTGAAAAAGTATCTTATGGTTAATCTTATCAAAGGCCTTACGGAAATCAATGTACAAGCAATAAAATCTACCCCCTTTTTTGGAAAGATATTTTTGCACCATAGCTTGAAGACAGAAAACATTATCAATTGCCGAATACCCAGCTCGAAAACCTGCCTGAGATTCGTCAAACTTATTGTTATTTTCAGCAAATTCATACAAACGCTTATTAACGATGCTTGAAAATATTTTATATAGTGTATTAATAAGAGATATTCCTCGATAATTACTCGGGTCACAGGTTGATCCAGCCTTATGTATAGGACATATTATGCTAAGACCCCAAGATTGAGGGAATTCACCTGTTTCAAATATTCGATTAAAAATTAATACTAAATAAGGTGCAATACTGTTTAAACTATTCTTATAAAATTCAGATGGTATTCCATCAAAGCCGTAGCTTTTGCCGTTTGCTAACTTCCGAATAGCTAACTCGACCTCCGTTAATATAAATGGTTCGTTTAAGTTTGATATATCATGTATATTATCAACGATGACGTCATCATTATCATTATTATATTCTAAAGGTGATATATCATTATCAAACAATAAACCACGAAAATATGTATACCAATCATCGGCTCCGATACTTGAATCTATAAATTGTTTTTGTTTTGCTTGTTTAAGTTGTTTCCACATAAAACATGGATCGTTTCTATTATTAATGAGCTTTTGTCGATTTTGAGACTGGTACTGATAAAATTTATTCTTACAATAATTTTTAAATTCATTCCTTTTATCTTTATAAATTCTTAAATCAGATGCAAGGTTTGATGTTCGAAACCGTCTTAAGAATGAGTATTTCTGTCTTTTAAGTATTTCACAACGTTCATCCCACCAAGGCGGTTGCAACGTGTTTGATGAATTAGAATTAGAATCATAAAAGGATTGGGTAATAATAAGGAAATGTCTATGAAATATTAGATGGATTACTATACATACATATTCTAACTTTTGCTCACACATACATTCATCTTAATTTATTTGCTATAAAATTTACTGCGATTGGCGGAGAACACCATGGAGGCTTATATGTCAGCTTAAATATTCAAGGGCCGATGATCAGAGTCTTACAAATATTTTAACCATGTTTCCTTCTATGACAACAACAAGTCCGGACAGCAGACTCGAAATTGTTCTAAATAGGTGTTAACCTCATTTGAGTCAAAGTAGACGTGCTAAAAAGTATTAAAAAAGTATTAAAGAACTGGTATGAGTAAACATTTTAAGGTTAAAACTATGTTATATTAATGAAACGGCTCTGCAACATTTTTAAGTCTGTCGTTTTATGCGTTCAACAGAGATTCTAAATTTTTCCTTCAAACATTTCTCTACTGTCCAATAATAGACCCTTCTTAATATTACCTCATACATATTCATAGATTTTTCAGAACGAGGCTAACAGGGCAAGCTTCGGTATCTGCTCTATGTAAACATATCACGAATACATGACCGAAAGATTTTTCTACAGTGTCAAAGATCTTGATAATGTTCTGTTTGCTACATACTTGTTAAGAACTATATATTTAATATTACAAAAATCTCTTCTGGTGATAAATAAATCAACAAAGGGTTTAATTTACACAATACACAGTGAAGGGTATACAAAACCTGATAAGTCAATTAAAGTTCATGATAATTCCAAGTAATTTCTAATATTCTTTGTCAGTATAAATATCAGGTTAACTCTTTGCAACTTAAATAAACATTATCTGTGTTATCAGTATTTTATTGCTAACCTAAACACATGTTGGTCAAGAGTTTATAAAGCAATTAACTGATAATAGATGTAAACAGTTGGATGCTGAATTCTGTACCATACTTCCCCTAAATTTAGCTATTGAAATAAAAAAGTTTAAAAAAGTTTTATTCACTTTATATTTAAAAGTAAAAAATTCTTGATGACTCTCTAGAACATGTAGAAACTTGTTAATTTTACAGACAGCCTTATCAAATCAAAATAATATTTTGTTTAAACATGACACACCTGTCTTATACATTTCAATTGATTTTCAGTTTCATAACACATGATGTTGTTTACAGCAATATAAAATACATTTCATGCTAGTAAGTAAGGAAGTAAACCTTATATATTATCAACTACTTAATTAATTACAGTATAAAATATTTAGTATATAACGAAATACAATCATTTGATTGCAAATATCAGTCAAATCTTAAGACGTGAAGCTGAAGTATCATTAGATTATTGCATTGTCCAGTTGGTCCGACTTGATTATGTGGTCATATTGTTGGAACCCTCAACTGGCTGGTATATAACAAATCATTGGGGAACATGGCACATCCAGAGGATGTTGCCTGGACTTACCAACCCCAAATATTCCATGTACTTAGGGGACTGAACATTTGCAGAAAACCTGTGCAGGACCTTGCAGTCGGAGGTTATTAGGAAAGGCAGCATCAAGTTTTAGCACTTCTTTTAACATTCCAAGAAATATTCTCTCAACAATATAATGCAATAATAGGAAAAATATTAAATGTAATTAACATGTTGACATATTCCCTGCAGCTGTACCATATATGTAACAAAGCACAATGTTAAAAACAAAGTAATGCGATGATTTCTTTTTAAGTTTTTATTTAAATTCAAGACTGAACAAACTGTCCTTTAAAATATGCTTAAAAACATTTCGTCAGTCAAGCTGATTGTTTTGCTTGCATCATAATAAACGCTCTCAATGTTTTTGCTGATGTTTTATAACATTGAAAACTGTAATGGATATGTAGTAAATTTTGTTGGAAATCCTGTATAACATTACAAAATATACAACTGTCCACATTTGAAAATTTGTTTGTATCAAACGTTTAATATCACTGTTTGTTTTCTTCCTTAGTTTTCTTGAACTGTTTGATAGTTTCTTTTTCATCTGTTATGCCACTGCCATGAAGAGATATTACAATTAAAGGTGATTTAAATACCAATTGTCAATTTGTGTTCATGACTGTTACCAGTGTAGTGGAATTCCTGAAAAATATATACCTTTTATTTAGAAGTGGAAACAAGAATTATGACATTTCTAGAATATATCAATTTATATTTTAATTGCACATATATTTTTTACAGGGGCTGAACTTTGTTTATGTTTAAGAAATGAAAGTTGAGTCTTGTGTATACCTTTCATCTGGTAATGAAATCTTCTTCTTTAGTGTTCATCTTACTGGTCTGCTCATTATCACACTAGTCGAACCATCTACAGGGTGCATCTATTCTCTTCAGACATATATGAATTTATGTCCATGATTGTTAATCTTATTGTGTGAAATGCTTCAAAACGAGCAGCTTTTGCAAAATATTGATCTGAAATAGTACATAAAATAACCGTTATTGCTTTTTAGTATAAAAACGGTATTGATTAAGATTCTGAAGCAATTATGTTTTAAATGTTATCATTATAAGTGTGATATTTTAAATGAAATTTATGAACAAAACATATAATTATGTTTATAATTTAATGAAACATTTAAATCAATGAAGAATCAGAGTAATTAATGTAAGCAGTAATACATCTTAAGTAGCTTGGTTTGATAAGAAAAGAAAAATGGTATTTTACCTTGAAATGTTCTTTCATCCATCTTCACAATCCTCTCCTTTATTAAACTCACATCCTTAGGTATTTTATGAAAATTAACGGTATAATCATATCTACCTATAACCTGATAACCTCCATAGCGAGGCAATATACTCTCGATTGATTTTTACATGCAACCAAAATAATATTTTAATAGAAGAAGATAGCTACTCATGTTTTTATTTAAAATATTTTTATCTTAATTATTATTCTGATACTAAATGACACCGGCATTTTTTGACCCAAGGTGCATGATTCACAAAACTTATGTAGAGGTTTACCAGACAGTGCTACATACCAAATAGATAAGCTTATGGCATTATAGTGCTCGGTATGTTTTCATATACATTTATGAAGACTTAATAAAACAAGTGATCCACAGTGCAGGGTCAATTTTGACCTCAGTGTAATGATCGATATTATGTTCTGTTGAAGTACTAGACTACCCAAAACGTGGCCCATGGGGCACGATTGGCATCAGTTTTGTAGTGGTCTTCATTGCAATTCGACGCCAAATATCTGGTTTTGTAGTTTCATACAATAAGAATAAAATGTGTTTTTTTTTTCGAATTAATCAAACCTGTTCTCTGTACATAATCTCATTAACGTTAACATCTCTGAAAAGTAGCTAAAAATTCCTACCAGCGAATCTAAAGACACAAAGCGGATCCCAATTTGCTAAACGAAGGAAAAGAAAAAATGGTAGTGAAAAAGATACAACGTACAATTGTATGTGTGTGTAATTGTTGGTGTTCACAATAAGGGTCGTGTATATCTTCTCAACTTTGGCTAATACAAATGCCTGTAATAATGGGGCAAAAACTGTTATTATTGTTAAAAACAAGTAAAGCATTGTTTGGTAATATTAACCTGAGACAACTGCATTCTCAATGACCTTTTGTCGACAATTATCGGATTCCGAAATACGGATTTTAAAGTATGGCATAACGGTATACATGCCTTGTGTATAACTTGAAAGTTACCAACACAACACTTGTTTAACTAGCCTTAGCGATAAGGAGTTAAGACTTTTAGTTTCAAATTGAAGGTCTTAATAAAACATTGAACAGTCTAACTTGCCCATGCGACCACGTGTATTAAGCGACTTTTGTCTTAAACGACCACTTTCTCTCTATATCTTTAATGTATTAAGCGACTTTTGCTCAACGCGACCAGCGACCGCTAATTAGTCACCTTATTGACATCAATCTTTTCATTAAACGACCACTTTTACCTGTCAAGTAATTGTGTTTTTAGAGAACGCCACCTCGTTATGTCACAAGTGTCAGCAATCAAAACACAACAATAAACGTGTGAAAAACTCTATTTCCCATACCGTTTTAGCGTATGCAAATGAAGTTAAGTATACGCGTGACGTGTATTATCCAATAATATCGGATAAACAATGCAACGCTCCGCCCATACTGAGATGGTGTATACGCTTCGCTTGTTGACATTTAGACTGCATTGAATTGACCTTGAACTTGATCAGCCATTAAATTAATCGTAACAAATAGATGTAGTTTGTTTATTTCAAATGAAAAATGCACAACAGAAAACATCTTCACTAATAGGGTTTTCGTGTTGGAGACAAAGAAAAACAACGGAGAAGTTAAAAAATTCTGGAAAAAATGTCAAACATGTACGTAATGGATCAAAACTGTTTTGTCAATAAATATCAGAACGTTATTTTTACATTTGCATCCGTTTAGATTATCGAAGCGTATTTATTATTCAACATTTATATAAAAATGAAGTTGAAAAACAATCCCATCGAATAAAAAAGATGTCATTTATAAATTTTGACTTTTATATCATGCTGACTGTCTTAAGAGACCGTTTCATTAAGCGACCGTTTTTGGTGTTTCCCTTGCCCGGTCGCTTAATACACGTTTGACTGTATTTATATTTGCTTTATATGTATATATTAAATTTTGCAAAACTTGATTACTAAGTTTTTGTACATGCCGATCACCCATTGTATGATTGTACAAATTAAAATAATGAAAATTTACATATACATGTACATCTATATGTCAACGTTACAATTGTTTTAAAACATTGACACACGAATTTAAAGAAATGATTTATGCATGTAATTAAAAAAGGTATCTGAAAAAAAGTTTTATAAGGATTCGAATTTCAGCTTTGCCATGCTATCATACATGTACTTAGCACTAGGCCATTGGTACGTTAGAACAAAATCAAGTATCGAGAAGTTTCCTATCATTAAAATAAATTAGTAAATCGTAATAAATTACGGAAAGAAACGAATATTAAACTTCTGATAGATAATGAGTCTCAGGTAAATATTGCCAAACAATATTTCTTAAAGCGAAATGTAGTTTACAAAATAGGATTTCCATAGAATATTTTGTAGCAAAGTATTTATATCAAAGACATTCATTTTATCCGCCTCATTCATGTAATATGTTGATTTTATTACGATATAAGGCATTTACGAGTTTCTTTACGGGAATACTAATCTTAACTACAATAGATAAGCAAGAACAATGAAAAGGCAACTTTAAACAACCATTTTTTTCTTATCGACAACGACAATAATAATATAAAATTTCTTCGTGGTATAAATCTTAATTCATATTATATCTTGTATACATACTATTACATTACAATAAATCACTACAATAGACTCAAATATAATAGTCAAAATTTACCTTATATTTATCAAATTCTGCGGTACTTTCAATGTTGTATCCAATATAATCTATCAATTTTTGAGCAGTTACCCAAGGCAGCCATTCCTCCTCATTGTTCACATACTCTAGAGATCTCAGTGCAATAGCTAGACTTTGATAGTCAGACCTTTAATTGATTGATCATAAAATAATACAATATCAAACAGGAAAGTATTATAAGAATAATAGAAAATTACATTTTAGATTTTTTCTTGAGAAACAGAAATATTGTTTAGACACTGACACACATTTTCATATCGGGCTTCAATTTTGTAACAATGCATTTTACACACGTCGTGCAAATTCAGAAATTTTTGCCAAACTTAGATTTTCTCGCATACCAATTGCAATTTTTTCAAGCTTGATTAGTTTTACATCTTGTTTGCATGTTAAAGAAGGTCTACGGACAACGGTCCAGCACACAAAGCTAACATTAAACAAATTAATTTTAAATATTTGTAATTTGATTACATTTATCTACATTGTATATTTAATTATGAATTAAGAAAAGTAATATCAAACGTTGCATTTTGCAAGTACTGGGATAATTCACAAGTTGTTTTGACAGTTTTGTAACAAAAGTGAACAGTACATTCAAATCACCTAAAACGTATGTTTCAATAAAAATAATTAATGTTCTGTGAATTTCGCTCACTAAAATGTAAATGTTTGAAAACATTATTTAACGAAGGAAACACATTAAGACACATTGTCATATATAGTTATGATGACAGTAAAAATTTAATCTTTTTCTTTGAGTAACTTACTGCTATTTATGATCATAACTCTAAACTCAACTCAATTTTATTTAAGTAAATAAAGGCCTCCGGCCCAAAATACACAACAGTATAAATATTATAGTGTATACATGTATTGAATGTAGTTGCATAACATATAAAATTAGAATAAAATAAGTCAAGAGCTGGTACTTTTCAACAAGTGATATACAAACAGAGATAGTTTATAAATATTTTCTTCATTTTGTGTACTCATCAGCGAATAAAAATCGTTAATTGTAGTACCATTTGAATACCAATTATAGAGATAATTATTTCGGACGTCATTATACTTAGAACATTGAAAAAAAGGCATGAAATTCACAATCAATAGCAGTTACATTATTTTGGTTAAAACAAAATAAACATATTCTTTCATGAAGTGGTATATTATTTTGTCTTCCCATTTCAATCGTTAATTTGTGACAGGAACATCGAAACCTTGCAAGAGCAACCATATATTTTCTTGGAATATCACAGTAAAGATAACGTTCAGGATTTAATTGACTCTTAAAAAAATTATAATGGTAACAACGGGACGCAATATTTATATCATTATGCCATTTTTGTTCAAAACAATCTTTCAGCCGTTGACGAAAAGTTAAAATAAATATGTCTATATTTCCAATATCTTGTGCAAGCCACACATATCCAAAACCATAAGTATAAAGTAGTGATTTTACTTTTGATGCCCAACAATTTCGACCGCTCTCATCTAGGGACTTCAACATTTTATAACATTGTCTGGGATATCTATGATCTGGCATAGTCAACAATTTACACCAGTATTTTATACAATTAACAAAATAAGTTATACACAATGGCAAACGTCCACATTCTCCTAAAACTATACATGTATTTGTTGTCCTTTTTACACTTAAATGCTTTTTACAAAATTTATTTTGAACTGCCTCGATAGAATCAACAAGTTCGTATCCCCATATCTGTGACCCATAGCATAAAATAGGTTTAACCATACTATCAAACAGAATGAAAAGTTCGTTTGTTGGAAAATAACCATATGGTTTTTTATAACTATAAAAAGAAAGTATTGCACGTTGTGCTTGTGCACATAATTTATCTTGTGCTGCACTCCATGATAAACCTGGTGTAAATAAAAGTCCATATATTTGTAAACGGAAGTTACTTTAAGAGTACTACCCCGAAAATGCCAATTTCATATTGTCTAACCGGTCCCCCATTTCTAAATACCATAATTTCAGTTTTATTTAAATTTACTTCCATCCCAGTATTTTTACAAAATTCATCGACAACATTTAATTGTTGTTGTAATCTTACTGCCGTTTCAGCACAACTTGCAACATCATCAGCAAACATGAGGCAAATAATATCGTAAATTTCTTGTGTAATAAAAATCCCAGAGTTACATTTATCACGAAGCATATGTGCTAATTCATCAATAAAGAGAGCAAAAATTGTGGAACTGGATTTGTCCCCCTGTCGGGTTCCTATGTTACATTTGAAAAAATTCAGTTATCATAGGCCTATTTCTGAAACTATTTTGTGTATCTAAATCACAACAGAAAGTATTTCGAACCTTTACACATGAATAGAGCGAATTATACATTTTCTTTAATAAAAACAAAAATCTTCCGTTTATTCCTTTTCTTTGTAAAGCTTGAAAAAGTATCTTATGGTTAATCTTATCAAAGGCCTTACGGAAATCAATGTACAAGCAATAAAATCTACCCCTTTTTTGGAAAGATATTTTTGCACCATAGCTTGAAGACAGAAAACATTATCAATTGCCGAATACCCAGCTCGAAACCTGCCTGAGATTCGTCAAACTTATTGTTATTTTCAGCAAATTCATACAAACGCTTATTAACGATGCTTGAAAATATTTTATATAGTGTATTAATAAGAGATATTCCTCGATAATTACTCGGGTCACAGGTTGATCCAGCCTTATGTATAGGACATATTATGCTAAGACCCCAAGATTGAGGGAATTCACCTGTTTCAAATATTCGATTAAAAATTAATACTAAATAAGGTGCAATACTGTTTAAACTATTCTTATAAAATTCAGATGGTATTCCATCAAAGCCGTAGCTTTTGCCGTTTGCTAACTTCCGAATAGCTAACTCGACCTCCGTTAATATAAATGGTTCGTTTAAGTTTGATATATCATGTATATTATCAACGATGACGTCATCATTATCATTATTATATTCTAAAGGTGATATATCATTATCAAACAATAAACCACGAAAATATGTATACCAATCATCGGCTCCGATACTTGAATATATAATTGTTTTTGTTTTGCTTGTTTAAGTTGTTTCCACATAAAACATGGATCGTTTCTATTATTAATGAGCTTTTGTCGATTTTGAGACTGGTACTGATAAAATTTATTCTTACAATAATTTTTAAATTCATTCCTTTTATCTTTATAAATTCTTAAATCAGATGCAAGGTTTGATGTTCGAAACCGTCTTAAGAATGAGTATTTCTGTCTTTTAAGTATTTCACAACGTTCATCCCACCAAGGCGGTTGCAACGTGTTTGATGAATTAGAATTAGAATCATAAAAGGATTGGGTAATAATAAGGAAATGTCTATGAAATATTAGATGGATTACTATACATACATATTCTAACTTTTGCTCACACATACATTCATCTTAATTTATTTGCTATAAAATTTACTGCGATTGGCGGAGAACACCATGGAGGCTTATATGTCAGCTTAAATATTCAAGGGCCGATGATCAGAGTCTTACAAATATTTTAACCATGTTTCCTTCTATGACAACAACAAGTCCGGACAGCAGACTCGAAATTGTTCTAAATAGGTGTTAACCTCATTTGAGTCAAAGTAGACGTGCTAAAAAGTATTAAAAAAGTATTAAAGAACTGGTATGAGTAAACATTTTAAGGTTAAAACTATGTTATATTAATGAAACGGCTCTGCAACATTTTTAAGTCTGTCGTTTTATGCGTTCAACAGAGATTCTAAATTTTTTCCTTCAAACATTTCTCTACTGTCCAATAATAGACCCTTCTTAATATTACCTCATACATATTCATAGATTTTTCAGAACGAGGCTAACAGGGCAAGCTTCGGTATCTGCTCTATGTAAACATATCACGAATACATGACCGAAAGATTTTTCTACAGTGTCAAAGATCTTGATAATGTTCTGTTTGCTACATACTTGTTAAGAACTATATATTTAATATTACAAAAAATCTCTTCTGGTGATAAATAAATCAACAAAGGGTTTAATTTACACAATACACAGTGAAGGGTATACAAAACCTGATAAGTCAATTAAAGTTCATGATAATTCCAAGTAATTTCTAATATTCTTTGTCAGTATAAATATCAGGTTAACTCTTTGCAACTTAAATAAACATTATCTGTGTTATCAGTATTTTATTGCTAACCTAAACACATGTTGGTCAAGAGTTTATAAAGCAATTAACTGATAATAGATGTAAACAGTTGGATGCTGAATTCTGTACCATACTTCCCCTAAATTTAGCTATTGAAATAAAAAAGTTTAAAAAAGTTTTATTCACTTTATATTTAAAAGTAAAAAATTCTTGATGACTCTCTAGAACATGTAGAAACTTGTTAATTTTACAGACAGCCTTATCAAATCAAAATAATATTTTGTTTAAACATGACACACCTGTCTTATACATTTCAATTGATTTTCAGTTTCATAACACATGATGTTGTTTACAGCAATATAAAATACATTTCATGCTAGTAAGTAAGGAAGTAAACCTTATATATTATCAACTACTTAATTAATTACAGTATAAAATATTTAGTATATAACGAAATACAATCATTTGATTGCAAATATCAGTCAAATCTTAAGACGTGAAGCTGAAGTATCATTAGATTATTGCATTGTCCAGTTGGTCCGACTTGATTATGTGGTCATATTGTTGGAACCCTCAACTGGCTGGTATATAACAAATCATTGGGGAACACGGCACTTCCAGAGGATGTTGCCTGGACTTACCAACCCCAAATATCCCATGTACGTAGGGGACTGAACATTCGCAGAAAACCTGTACAGTACATGGCAGTCGGAGGGTATTAGGAAAGGCAGCATCGAGTTTTAGCACTTCTTTTAACATTCCAAGAAATATTCTCTCAACAATATAATGCAATATGAGGACAAAATATTAAATGTAATTAACATGCTGACATATTCCCTGCAGCTGTACCATATATGTAACAAAGCACAATGTTAAAAGCAAAGTAATGCGATGATTTCTTTTTAAGTTTTTATTAAATTCAAGGCGCAAAAGACTGAACAAATGGTCCTTTAAAATATGCTTAAAAACATTTTGCCAGTCAAGCTGATTGTTTTGCTTGCATCATAATAAATGCTCTTAATGTTTTTGCTGATGTTTTATACATTAAAAACTGTAATGAATTTATAGTAAATTTTGTTGGAAATCCTGTATAACATTACAAAATATACAACTGCCATCATTTGAAAATATGTTTGTATCAAACGTTTAATATCACTGTTTGTTTTCTTCCTAAGTTTTCTGTAATTCTTCTTTGAACTGTTTGATAGTTTCTTTTTCATCTGTAATGCCACTGCCATGAAGAGATATTACAATTTAAGGTGATTCAAATACCAGTTGTCAATTTGTGTTCATGACTGTTACCAATGGAACCTGAAAGATATATACATTTTATTTAGAAGTGGAAACAAGAATTATGACATTTCTAGAATATATCAATTTATATTTTAATTGCACATATATTTTTAACAGGGACTGAACTTTGTTTATGTGTAAAAAATGAAAATGAAGTCTTGTGTATACCTTTCATCTGGTATGAAATCTTCTTCTTTAGTGTTCATCTTACTGGTCTGCTCATTAAATATTACTCTAGTCGAACCATCTACAGGTACATCTATTCTCTTCAGACATATATGAATTTATGTCCATGATTGTTATTCTTATTGTGTGAAATGCTTCAAAACGAGCAACTATTGCAAAATATTTATCTGAAATAGTACATAAAATAACCGTTATTGCTTTTTAGTATAAAAACGGTATGATTAAGATTGTGAAGCAATTATGTTTTAAATGTTATCATTATAAGTGTGATAGTTTAAATGAAAATTATGAACAAAACATATAATTATGTTTATAATTTAATGAAACATTTAAATCAATGAGAAATCAGAGTAATTAATGTAAGCAGAAATACATCTTAAGTAGCTTGGTTTGATAAGAAAAGAAAAATGGTATTTTACCTTGAAATGTTCTTTCATCCATCTTCACAATCCTCTCCTTTATTAAACTCACATCCTTAGGTATTTTATGAAAATTAACGGTATAATCATATCTAGAATTGGAATAACAGAGTGGAATAAAAATGAGATTTCCCCAGCAAGTTTAACACACTAGGGCTTATCAGGTCAGACATTATTTGTTTACATTCATGCCCTGTTAGCCTCTCTCTGGTGATGGAATGTAAAGTATGCATATAATTTGAGAAAGGCCTATCAAAAGACATACGCGTGTAGTGAGAATGCATCATCGATAATCTGTGCCCTGTTGATAACATGAATAACCTGAAATAAACCATACATTTCTTAAAAGAAAAGCAGAATCGATGATACATTATTTATTATGTAGAAACTGAACTAAATCTTTAATTTCTTAAAATAAAAGCAGAATCGGTGATACATTATAAATTATACAGATACTGACATATTTGCTTTTGAATTAGTAAATACTAGTAGGATTTACTCAGTAAGTCCAGTAAATTATCTGTTTATAAAAATATTATATACAAAGACAAGATTGGTATGTATTAATTAGTAACATAAGACCAATGTTATTTTATGAATGCTATTAATGAACACTAATCTAGCACTGTATGGAATTTTATATTGATTGAATTCGACTCAGAAAATAACAACGCTAGAAATAGAACAATTTGATTTTGATATGGTTGATTTGGCTAGGAAAATGGAAGCAATGTTAAGTAGAGTACTATATGGAATTTGAACTTAGAAATGAAAACTAGGCTTTATTGGCGATATCGGATCTAATAATTATTTATTTCATATTGGATGAACGCTGAAGAGTACTGGCTACATTCCATACATTGTGATATAATATATTGTATTATCTTATCTAAGTATTGATCTGATATACATGTATATTTTATCATAAACAATAATCGGTTGTATAAAATACACCGTCATTAAAGTAAATCATAATCAAGAATTGAACTATGTATCCGATTCAAACATGCGATATGCATGCCATTTTGTGTCGGCAGTCTTAGTTAGGACTGCAAGATGACATTAATATTATTAAATTTTAACTGATACATTTAAAGCATGCATTGTTACATTAGATAAAGCTAAATATTTACTTGATGGTCCGAAACAAGTTGATCTGTCAACGCATTCCAGTTCCTTTTATCGTATTTCACACGGTACAAGCCAAATTGCTGTGGATTTGCTATTACCCATTTTAGATTACCTTTTGGCTTTGGAATGGAGTCATCCTTGATTGTCACTGAAATGTTGTCATTTGTTTTTGTATTAACACTGTATACATCTAAACTTTAGGTCAGACGTAGGCCATTATATTTTTTAACTCACTAGTTACTGTCGTTCAGTACATTTTGCGTAGTATGTAAAATATTTCCGGCGTCTCTGTTTGAAACTTGAAAAGTCTGTAAAATATCGAAAGAGGAAAACGCGAAATATCAAAGCTTATGACCATTACAAAGATGTTGGTGATTTCAGGAATTACGTCGCGCATTCATATCATGACGTCACACCATCAATTTTGAAATATAGTTCTGTAAAATTTCTCTAATTTTGTTTCATTTTTAACATGATGTATGGTGACATCGACTTTCTTTTCCTAAAGAAGCAAAATTTACGTATGACGGCATTTATTTCTGCCTGTTTAGTTATGATTTTCTTTTCATCCGCATTCAGATATAGTCCGGCTACATATATATTTCATAAATTTCACTAGTGGTTTATCAGAATAAAATCATCTGATATATTACCATTAAACACTGGAAAGCATGAAATAAATCACTTTACGAAGGTAGCGGTATTCGGCGTTGTTATTATTTTATAAAGATGAGAAAAAGGTTGATGTGGTCAAGATCAGAATAAAAACTAAATTGATAACAATAATATGGCCAACAAATCATGCATTTTACCTTTCTTTTTGTCTAAAGGCAGTATCGTTATATCCTTGACTTTGACATTAAAGTTTTTCTTTATACTTGTAGTATATGCGAATGGTATATTCCACTTGTATCTAAAAAGAAATTGTAAAAGCGAAAATCAAGATAAAAAATTATTTATAAAATATAAACTTGCTTGAAACAGATCAAAAGACATAACTCCATATTGTTGCAAATATGAAGTAATACATTTGATAGTTTCACTTACAGTACAAAAATATGGTCATCTTGCAACAAATTCTGTTGCAGTAAATCTATATTTTAAATTATCAACAATTGGGTTTTATAAAGATATTCACAGTGTGCAGTTAATTAACAAAACATAAAATGTTGTCCCATTCTTTAGCTTTCTTTACATAACATCCTGGGTATTTTTTCCGGTGGTACTGTGTGACCACGGTCGAAAATAAAACCAAACCAAAAGCAAATAATTTGACTTTTACTTAAGACAGAACGCCACTTTCAAATTTCATATTACTAAATATTGCATATAGATCTCAAACAAAAGCACGTAAATTTAGGAGCTTGAAACGGTGCATTCTAAATATATGTTCCTTTTAATATATATTTGGCTTTGAAATACCCGTAAGGTGATACAAAATCCCCAGGATCCTCTCCACCAGGATTCCCGTCATATCTTTCCTGTGTCAGAGTTATCTTCCCTTGTTCTGTAAATTCAACATTGACCAAAGGATAGTTCATCTGTAGAACCCACGTGTCCATTATTTCTTTTATGTTTGTTATACTCCTTCCGTCAGCTTTAGCTTGCTATTGTAAAATAGGGAAAAGAAAATGTACATTCTTTAAAAATAAATCTGAAATTAAATCATAGCAAAACCTGTTTTTACATATATTTTCCATAAAAGAATATCAATTCGGAAGTTGATGATAAAGTCATCCACCCACTGTTACTTCAGGGAAACACAAGAGCGATCAGTGATCACATGTGTCGCCTCATGATGGCCAATTTCATGTTGGGACAAGTTTTGTGACACACGGACAGACAGACGGACAGTGCACAACTAGACTTGGTACTGATCATTCCTGTAAAATTTGGATAAAATTGTTTATGAGGAGTAGTCCGGACAAGCTTTTGTGTATCTGGCAACACACAGAAAAAAACACCTTTATATTAAAGGGCCATAACTCGGCCAAAAATTATTCAATCAAAAAACCTGTGCAATATGCGCAAGGACTTGAGCTACAGATCAATTCTGTAAAGTTTCATTGAAATTGCATTAGTGGTATAAGAGAAGTAGTCCAGACAAACTTAAAAATAAAAATTATTAAAGGGCCATAACTCTGACAAAAATCATTGAACCAAAAAATGCTGACAATATGCAAAACTAGACTTGGTACTGATCATTCCTGCAAAGTTTGGATGGAATTGCACCAGTAGTTTATGAGGAGTAGTCCGGACAAGTTTTGTGACGGACAGACAGACAGGCAGACGGACAGACAGACGACGGAGAAGTGATCCCTATATGTCGCCACTACTCCGTATAGGCGACACAAAAATGCGTTAATTTTAAAATTTTGTATGACTTAAACTATTTGAAAATCCACAAAATAATATACGAAACCAGAATCAGCAGACAAATGACGCTATAAAGACAAAAGTGAAGGTTATCACTCCAACAGGCACCGCCTTCATAACAGTGAGAAAAAAATCATGTATATATTTCCACCCAAAAGTCTGATAAAACCCTTACACCTTCACTGGCTATATATAGGTAGAAGGTGTAAGGGTTTTATCAGACCTTTGGGTAGAAATTAAAGCACTAGTTATTCTAAATACGAAAATTCCCCACTTTGCCATCGTAAAAACCAGTGTAATACGTCTTTGGAAACATTGATCTAAACTATTATATTATCACAAATCCTCCAAAATATCTTCTTAATATTTATTAACATCAGCTTACGATGTAACCTTGATATTGCTTTCTGTGTCAATACATGAGGTTATTTGGTGACTTCTTTATTCTTAATTTCTTTCATATAATTTCTTTTATTCATTAAAACCTCTTTAAAAAAATATTTTCACAGTTTCTTCACATCAACACTTTACAACCATTTATACTATCCTTTGTCATTTTCACTTTTATATATTTTATTACTTTGCTTTTAAGCTGACCTGGCTGAGAATTACAATACAATCTGCATATTACAATTTATAATCTACACTCCCCCCGCCCCCCCCCCCCCCCATCAGTGTCTCCACTTGTAATAGAGTTGGTAAGCAAACAGCATGGATCCTGATCAGACTGCGCGGATGGTCTGGATCCATGCTGGTCGCAAACCCACTATGTTGGTTTTGTCGTGACGCGGCTCATTTATTTTCACCTTTACGCACCATTATCAACTTTCTTTCATGCTTTCTTTTATAATCTAAACTCTTCAATAGAACATTTATCTCCTTACTGTTTCAATTTTAACTTCATGCTTACTTTTCTTACTTTTCTTACCAATGTCATCTTTATCTTTTTTATCATTATAATATAACTTTTAGTTTAGTTTAAACAATATTTTATTTATAAGTATTACATTTACATGATAATTGACAAATAATAATAGTGGGGCGGGAAATAAGGTCTCTGCTGTCAAAATAGTGCAAATTGTGATACAAGTATGAAACTTTCAGGAAATTATCTTTAGACCATGTAGATTTCAAAAGTGAAGTGGGCCCAAAAATATCTCTGCTCATTCAAGATGGCCGCCATTTTCAATATGGCCGCCATATAAATTTGATGTACATAATAGACCATTCATTCCAATTTTTTGTACAGACCTGAAACTTGCACCAAAGCATGCATATAGTTTCCCCTTTTCAAAAATTTAAATCTTTAAGCAATTTCTCTTGCATATTTCTTCAGAATCCAAGATGGCGTCCAATATGGCTGCCAATTTTAATGAAAACTGATAATTCTCTTTTGTAGTATAATTTTTTGCACACGGTATGCGTATTTCCATATAAAATTGTGAAATATATTAGAAAAACAATCAAATTTTAGGTTAACCATATTGTAAGTCATGTTTTTAGTTTTTTGTACAAAAAAAATCTTTAAAAAAATCAAAGAAAAAGTGCCATTTTTTTCATTTTTCTCTAACATGGTTTTCTAGGTCTATTGTACAAAATTCCAAAAGTTACATAGTTTCTTAAAGTGTATTTGATATTCAATCAACACTATGTTTTATTGTATAATTGTAACAAAAACAAAAAATGTGAAGGTTTTATACTTAAAAGTGGGTGGGATAAATTTATCAGACAATTGTAGTACAAAATAACGTTTTTTAAGAATTCTTATGCAAATATTCACTGTAAAAGTATTTTATTGTATTAAGGTATTTTTGTTTTCCTTCAGGTCTAGAGGGTGTACTAAAATATCAATAAATGCAGATATAATCATATGTATACATTCAGTTATTAAATGTGTTTGCATGATATAAGTTGTTTCAATAGTCATAATATAACTTGATAATTGTACAGAAAGAAGATTGAATAATTATTCATCAACGAACCATATGTTAGATTAAATCATGCCTGGACCTTAGTGAAATGTTGTCTATTTATGAATACAATTAGTTCCTGCACAATTTAGTCTTGCTAAATTTTGAGCTTGTAACAGAATGATTCAAAGTTATATTTACTTGCACATCATTGTAACCAAGTATGATTGAATAAGTACCGTCCATTTCTAATAACTTATGTAGACATGATATTTTCAAAAGAAACAAAAATTTAGGCGACTGATACATCATATTATCTAATGACTAGGTGTGCTAAAATAGGTATCAATAAAACCGCTTGACCCACATAACAAACATAGCTTATACTTTGAAATATAAACTAAATGTATTCCTACTTTATTTTTCCTATAAAACAAGAGAGCAATTGTTGACCCTAGATCACGCGCCTAAGACTCACTGCTGGAAAAGGTCTATAATTCTTTTTAAATTGAAGAATGCTAAAATCATATAAGGAGTATCTTTTTTTCACCAGTCATGATTTAAAGAATCATGTCCAATAACTAGGCTCTCAGAACTACAAGAAGACTCATATAACTATATTCCAATAAGAGTCCATATAAACTAAGTGATTTTGACCCTATGCCAATAGTTTATAATCTTTATATAGCATCACAATGTTATGATATACAATATTTTCTCTTCTCTGTGCACATAGTTTCGGAGAAGAATTTTAATATACAAATGTATAAGTCAATGTAAACTAAGTGACAGGGAAAGCCATTTTGGACTGCAGGAACATGATTTAAAGGCCCTCACGAGGAACACAGTTTTTAAAGACTTGTGTAGGGAATCGCATTGAAGTTGTTTTGTTGTTGATGTTATTAAAAAAAAATCAACAAACAAACAAACTGTAATGCCTAGAGCTTAGATAGTCAAAATATAACCTTGCCAAGTAAAGAAGACCTCTTTAAAAGTTACATAAAACACTTTTGTATCATAAAGTGTACATGCAATAAAAAAATCTTCTCAAAAATCAAAATGCATAGAGCACTGGTACTAAGCTGGCATGTAACACCACCTTGGGTCTTTATTAACACATTTAATGAATCATGCTCATAGAGCCACCTGGGTTCACAGACTTGTATAGGAAAACACATTAAGAACATCTATTGTTAAACTTCATTGACTTGAAATAAGATATTTGGTATGTAGACTGATATAACATGCATAAATTTGTATGATGCTACTGCAGTCTAAAATGGTTTTGCAATGGTATCACTTAATTTACAAAGACTACTGTAATAAATCTGTTTTCTCTTAACCTACACTATCCGACGCATATACATTAAATCATCATGATTAAGTATGTTATAATAATGATATATCATGGACAACATGGTCCAAATTTACCAAACACAAAAGGTCACTAATTTATATGGACTCGTATATAGATATTGTTATTAAAGTTCTCTCGTGTGAAATAAAAAATTGAAAGCAGATATTGAGCATGTTTCTTTAAAAGCAACCGGATTCAGTTATGACACAAATCATGTGTGTTATGACATAATTGACACTCCCAAAATGATCTTGTTACCTTTTTTCCAACAATGATCTTAGGTGAGTGATCCAGGGTCATCATTACCCTCTTATTGAAAGAAAAATATAAGATATGATTACTTTAGGAAATACTAGTACACTTAGTTTGTATCTTAACTTTTCAAAAAGTTGCATGCAGGCCAGGCCATATCATTGATATATATGTTTTACATCACATACATTTTGTTGGCTTTTAAGCCATGTTTATATTATAAATATAAAATTGTGGAGGAGTCAAAAATATGCGTTTATAGACTACCTTTATACCTTGCATTCAAGTACATGTTTGCTTTTTTAAGCACGTTTAGTTGATTTATTGTCTTCTTATATGTCTTTTACGATTAACAATTAATATATGATATATATATTGAAACAAGAATTATCATGCAACCAAATTTAATAACTGAATGTATACACCCACCAAATGCTCACCCACCAAATGCTCACCCACCAAAGCCCGAAGGAAGACAAAAATACTTTCATCCAATAAAAAGTACTTTATAAGTTGGAACATTTGCATAAGAATTCATAGAAAAGTAAAAAGGAAGGCAAAGAAATAGAATGAACTTAGCTATGTAGATTTTCTGTTGTTTTTTCTTTCACAATTATCATATAAAATTACCCCACCCACTTTCACAAAATATAAAACCTACAGATTTAATGCTTTTCTTACATTCTTTACAATAAACACATGATATTAATGAAATGTCAAATACAATTTAAGATATAAAGTAACTGTTTTAACTTTGTACATTACTTTAGAAAATCAAATTTGAAAAAATATGAAAAAAATGGAATTTTTTCTTGATCTTTTTTAAAGATATTTTTAGACAAAAACTTTTTAAATGTTTACTTTTATTGAGATTTACATATAATTTGATTACCTCTGATATGTTTAAACACTTTTTTTATCATAATAAACATAATTTGTGCAACAAATTATACTATAAAAATGATATAACAGTTTTGCACAAAATCGACGGCCATATTGGACGCGCCATCTTGGATTTGGAAGAAGTATGAAAGAGAAATTTTGTGAGATTTAAATTTTTGAGAAGGGAGAAATTATATGCATGCTTTTGGTGTGAGTTAAAGGTCTGTACAAAAAATTGGAATGAATGAGCTAGAATGTACTCAAATTTATATGGCGGCCATTTTGAAAATGGCGGCCATCTTGAATGAGCAGAGATATTTTTGGGCCCACTTCACTTTTGAAATCTACATGGTCTAAAGATGATTTCCTGAAAGTTTCATGCTTGTATCACAATTTGCACTATTTTCTCAATTTCCCGCCCCACTATAAATAGTACGGATTGAGTAGTAAGCTTGAAAGCTTTTTTAGAAACTCTTTCCGAAATATAACTTTCATTGATATTCAATACAATCCTTTTACTTTTCTTTCATTTCTTGTCTTTTCCCTTGTAACTGAATATATTTTTTTTTCTAAATCTACTTGCTCTTTAAATCCATTTCATTACCTTAACACTTCAATACTAATTGTATGCATTACCTTTTCCATAGCAGAATAAAGATCATCATTAGTCACTGCTTTGTAACTGTTTTTCTTTTATATATCTCTAAAATTCAAAATAAAAATAGATATAGTCGAAGGTGATAATTTTAAATCCACTTATTTAAAGCATGAACTAAACTATTGTCAGCTTAGCTTCACTCTATTTTCAAAATATTCTTAATAAAGCTTGTCATGTAGATTTTTATTTTTGAATAAGTTTTAATTTGCAAGCGAACATTACAAAATTTGGAATTTCTTCTCAGCATTGGAAGCAATAGACGAAGTACAGCTTAATTTTATGAAAACGTAAGCATTTCCTTTTCTTATTTCTATTTTTCTGATATGAATGGCATTAGAAATTGTAGTATCGACGTACTTTCATTCCCTTTTGAAATGTGTTTTGGCCAACTATGAAACTCAACATACGTATTACTGCTGCACCCTTGAAATAAAACAAAAGCCGGTTATATTTATTCAAATAATGATGAGAATTTTGTAGATAAAAGCATGATAAAAGCAACAGGTCTGGTATCGCAAAATAACAAAGGGTATAAACAACAACTTCAAGACTTTAAATTTAATACAAGAACAAAATAGCAACCAAATATTACCACTACAAAAGTGACTCAAAGTGCCTATCTTTAAAAATATTCGATATTGTATTGTCATAACCAAATATATGAGTGAATTGTAAAAGGTCAATTTAAACCTCATGCAGACAAACATACCTTTTGATACGGAATAAAACCAAATATATTTTTGCTTATGTCCTTTGATTTGTACACAGGATTGTGAAGAGGATGGGTCCATCTTGGGTTTCCATCAATAAGTAAAACATTATGTAGTATATCTTTGATGAACTTGTCCCACTTAAATAGAAGAAAAATAAAGAGTTGTGTCTATTGGACTAAAGAGCTCCCCGCTGCTGTCAATAATAAACGTCATTATAGCATAAAATCGGCTATTTTCCCCTTTTTGCCCATGTTTTAACGGGGCCAAAACCATGCGTTAACATAGTCACGCGCTCTTGTTATAGCCCGGTTTTACCTATGCGCAATACATACAGGGCCAAGTAAACAAACAAAAAAACTGACGATTTGGCCTGTTTATTGAAGGCCTCAATCGCATAACGGCGAGCAGCATTCAAGTAACTATGCCGGAAATACGGCGTATAGACATCGCCGCTTATCTTGGTTGTCGCCCCTTTCTAAGAAACGGACAGTTGTCAATGTAAACAAATAAATGTCATTCAGTTTAACCCTCCAATTAACTTACAAAACAAGATAACACAAATGAATATGAGAAAATGTTGTTTTATTGATGTTAATATTGATAAATGCTATTTATATTTCTTTGAGAGAATAATGTTTAGTGCCTGATATTCTTTTATAAACTTGTGAGCTTGAAAACAAAAATCTGATGACACTGATCTTTTTTCTACCGTCAATTTGAAATCATTCTAAGAATTTTTGAGGGTCATGTTTCATCTTGGGCAGAGTAATTTAATGTTTTTTAAATCAATTAAAATTCGAATTTTCGAACGGTTCTGAGCATTTGACTTTCCCAAGTAGTTGGCCACGGAAAAATAAAACGCATACGTAAAACATGTATAATTGGATAAATACCGTCCAAGAACAAGGATTTAATACATGTGTTTTGTATTAAATATACATCATGAATCTTTTTTTTTAAATTTTATGCTATAATAGCGTCAACGCAGGTTTATTTCGTGTTAAAAAGTCTGCAGAGTCCATCGGAACTGTTGGAGCCCTCCCCCTACCGGGCTCGGGCACCAACCGTTCCTCGGGACTCTGCAGACGTTATAACACGAAAAAACGTGCGTTAACCCTACATTGTATATCAAGTGCTTGCCACTGAATATGTCGTGTTAATATCGAATATGTCGTGTTAATATCGTCAATTGTATAAGATATTTATCAATGTGTATTTTACGGAGAACGCCTCAGTTGTCGGTGATATATGTGTTATGGATATGTTAAACAGCAATTTCAAGTTCATGATTAATGTGTTCGAAGTAAAAAATTCTTTATAATAACATTAAACAAATTGAATAACCTGTATCATTTTCTGTAATGTACAGATGTAAGTACATGTATCATGTTATTGTGGTTAAATAATAATTGTGTAAAATAAAGTTCAATGTATAAATTGAGAATCAATTACCATGTTCCAGTCTGGATGGACAACATCTACACCAGTATATTGGTAAAATCTTGCAAATCCTTCATTCAACCAAATATCATCCCACCAGTGAGTCGTCACTAAATTTCCAACCCACTGTAATAATTTTATTAAATAATATTTTTCATGGAGTGTAACATATAAAAAATATTTTTTACATAAGTAAAGAATTGAACATAAACAGCTTTGTACATCGCTTAAATGGTGTATTGATTTCACACATTTAGTAATATCATATAGTATATACCAATAGAAAAAATATTTACTGTGTGGGCAACCTCGTGCGACACTATGCTTGCTGCTGTTTCTATTGACTTGAGGGAATCCTTGTCCAGGTCTACCAGCATCGCATTGTCGGAATAAACTATAAGTCCCCAATTCTCCATTCCACCCGCTTGGTAATTTGATATCGCAATGTTGTCTACAGTTTTGTTATAATTTATTATCATACATTATAACACAATCTTTATCATCATATATATTTCAACGTTAAATGCATACGTGAGTATAATTTCCAAATAATTATTACTTAACACCGACGAAAAAACGTTTGAGAGCTTCGTATTGCAAGACTGCAAGATTGTCTAAATATTTGAGAGTCCATAAAACCATTGTTACGAAATACATGGAGGTTTGTTACCTTTAACACCCAAACAACCACAAGTAACAATTTGAACTTGAAGTATATTTTTTTTGTATTTATTTTATGCGATTTTATATCAACATATTAAAACAGTTGAGCCGCGCCTTGACAAAATCAACATAATAGGTTTGCGACCATCCGCGCAGTCTGATCAGGATCCATGCTATCAGTTTCTCTACTTGTAATAGGGTTTGTAAGCGAACAGCATGGATCCTGATCAGACTGCGCGCATTCGTAGGCTGGTCTGGATCCATGCTGGTCGCAAACCCATTATGTTGGTTTTGTCGTGTCGTGGCTCATTTTAAGTATGTTCAGCTAATGCTGCAAGAAATCACAGCTAAGTCAGCATTAATCGTTGATATATTCAAAATCTTTACCTTGCTTTGGTAATGGGTAGGATACTGCGAAGTAATCTGCGAAGAACTCTTGCATCTTTACACCTACATCTAGAGCGTAAGTTGTTTTATTGATAGCACTAGGTTTTGACCATGTACGAAACTAAGACAAATAATAGAAAAAAAATGAAATACACAAACAATACTATGTAAAATTAGCAAGTAAGTAAAGACGATTTCTACTTAAATCAGAGACGTATCGTTCCAATGATTCCCAATGAAACAAAAAGATAACTTCAGATTATGCAGCATTTTTAGTAAACGGCTATATAAATAATTAAACGACAAAGAAATGATTTCCTTTGTAACACACATTAACTTCAAATAATGCAAACAGCTATATAATTTGATTAAACGACAAAGTTGCAAGTTATTTATTTATTTTATTTTTCAAATTATGCAGCATTTTTAGTAAACGGCTATATAAATAATTAAACGACAAAGAAATGATTTCCTTTGTAACACACATTAACTTCAGATAATGCAAACAGCTATATAATTTGATTAAACGACAAAGTTGCAAGTTATTTATTTATTTATTTATTTTATTTTTCAAATTTTTTAAATGCATCTTTATATCTAAACAATTAACTTTTTGTCAAATTAAGGTAGAACGCTACACTTTACAAACTTTCAAGTAGCGTCTTGCAAATTGGCATGTGAAACGTTGACCATGTTTCAGATTTGATTCCGTTTATTTTATTCCAATAGTTTAAGCCATTTTATTTTGTACACATGGCGTCAAGGTTGACCACCAAAGCCTGTTTTAGAACACGACGTCGTCTCGTATCCTTGGTAAATCTTAGGAGTATCACAATGTTATCGGCAGACAAAATATCTTAAATTCTACAGTACTCAAAGGAAAATATATTTTCCTTCATGCATCGTTTTACGCCGGAAAATGTGTGAAAGTTGGAAAGAAAATTGGCAATTTTTTTAGTAATATTTGGCATTCAGTTTAGCTACAGTTTCAGCTTTGAAGCGGCTTATTTAACAATTCTAGCAATAAATTTTTGATTTTTTGTCTTTAACCTTCCTTTGAAATGTATCCTCAGTTTAAGTATGGCGTTGTGATATCCGTAACATTTGCCAACAAAAAGCAACGACGTCATGTTCTAAAACGGATTTGGAGGTCAAATCTGACGTCATGTGTAAAACAATGTCTTGAAATATTTAAAATCAATGGAATTCTTATTAAAATATGGTCAACTTTTAACATGCCAATTTTGAAGATGCTTCTCCAAAGATTGCAAGATGTTGCGTTCTACCTTAAAACTGTCAATATATATTAAGATGTAATTAAATTTGATTTGTTTCATCAATATTTTTTACAGTTCCATTTTATTTTTGCTTGTGTTTCATTTGCTTGTTTTAAGAATAAAAGAAAAGAGAAATAACATTAAGTATTTTCTTACTTTGACACCATTTGCAGTCGTCTTTTCAAGATGCTCATGGTTACCAACAAAGAAAGCTAGGAGGTACACAGACATCTTTGGCGTTCTTTCAAATGTATCTGCTATCCAACCATTGGCTCTAAAATATTATTTTAAAAGCAAATTTAGCTTTCATAATGAATAGATAAGTACAATAAAAATCGAAATCTGTCAATCTACATTTTTTATACATCAAGTTAAAAAATGGATTGTTTTTATGTTGGCAGGCAGATCGCATATAAATACGAAATATCACTTGGTTTGTCATTGCTTCCGAGGGAGGGACCACCTCAAATTTTGGTATGTCAGTATCTGGTTATATTCAAAATATATAGGGTGAGGACTTTACGCAATGGAAATTTTAAATGGTCAAAATACCATGTGTAATAAAGCAAAAAAAATTCAGTAAAAGCACTTATTAAAGACTTGTTATTGAGACTTATTTAATGAAGGTAATATGGGCGATAATGTACTTTCAATATGCAGTCCGTTAAATAATATATTGGCTATTTTACACTAAATTAAACATGTTTACTATACATGAACATGAACCTTGCTGTAGTGATAAATGCTTAGGAAATTTTCCCATAAAAAGCCATAGAAGATTTGAAAAAAAAACCATGATAATCACCTGTTAGTCGAATTAGAAAGTGGCATATTGGATAACGATAACACTGATTTCTTCCTCACAAGAGTAACGTCGTATTGGGATTTAATCGCTGGTTCATCGAAGCATGGAAACGCTTTTCTCGCAGATATCGGTTGAAATTGAGTTGCGACAAAATACCTGAGATCAAACATAAGAACAAAATAAAAAAATACTAACTTTAACCCAGCAAACCAGTTTTCAACCTTTCAATTATAAAAAGGCAATATATTCCTGCATTAGAAGCGTTTTTACATTAAAATAATAACTTTGCATCAGATCCATATGTAAAGGAAGAATGTTTTGTATTTAAGAACGTCTGTTATAGACCTATGTTTCCTGATAAAATCAAAGGGTGTATACTTACACTTCGTTACCGTCTTCTTCATCATAAGCATAAAATAATCCATCACTGGTGGCTCGTAAAAGGCCATCAAATTTAGTTATGCTGAGCACATAATTTTTACCCGCCTTAAGATACTGGTTTGTCAGGATGTATAAAAACTCTAGCTCTTTCTCAATCACATATTTCTTGTACAAGTTTTCTGAACTACCCTCGAGATTCACAACAACGGGTCCTGAATATAGAGTATATAACATTATACATTAATTGGAAATATAAAATTATTCTTCTTCAAAAACTTAACCATTTTGTGCGTGTACATCAATTTAGACAATCAGAAAATTCTACAAATTATAAACGCTCGATTGTTTTTTCAGCAGTGTTAAATTAATTTCCTATAATGTACAAATATTTGAAATGTGATCCATCTTATGTAAAAATGTATATCAGCCAGAGAAATAAATAGTTTTAAGTAAATACAAAATATGTATTTTCGAAAATACTTGATGATTATGTCAACAAGACACATTTACCCTGTCTGAACTTGCAAATGGAGAGTGTTCAAGCCACGCTCCTCGAAATGACGAGTTGTTAGTCTTGACACGGTATTTCATTTCCGTCGGAGATTTGACGGGGGCATTAAACTATTCATACACCTCCTTAAACTTTTCATATTCAACATCGCTTCAAATTGACACAGATGGAGCCTTGTCCATTCATCATTACTTACCGTCTATATTATAACGTCGTTTGTATTGTAACTAAACGTAAATGTTTTAGTATCATAAAACAACACGACGAGTACTTACCCTCTATTGACAGCCCATTTATATTTAAGGTAATAATACTAGTGTCTCTCAAACAATTCAATTTTATCGTCACAGATCCAGTAAAAGAAAAGTCTTCAGGTTTAACATTATTGTAGATGTCAGGTTTCAATTCGATAGCGTATAGTAATGGGTCAATGTTCTGTGGTAGGCGAAAATACTAATTTCGATTGGGAAAGAAAAAGTTTCAATTGGAAGAAACATATTTCATTTAAACACTACTTTCCCAAAAAAAAACAGTTTTCCTCTTGTTTTGAGAAGCAACATTGATAATGTCTTATAAAAGCTTCCAAGCACTCTCCAGACATGAACTCTATGACCTATTTCAGGCATAAGCATACCCTTTAATTAACCACAATAGCTCACAACAGGCTGGATAGTATTAACACATAAACGGTCATGACTTTCCTATCACCTTGTTTCTAAGAACAATGGTTTTCGGTAAAAATAGCATAGGTTAAAACTAGCATGGTAGTAATTATTTCAATTAATGTATAACAGTTGTTTTGTTGCTGAATATCGAATATTGCATGAACCGATGCTAGATGATGTAGCATGTTTTTGAACAGACAGTAATGCTTCAATTTATCAAGCCACTATTTTAAATACCAGTGATTCATGTTTTGTGTTGATTGATTTTAAAGGATTTCTCTTTTTTCGAATTGTTTTTAATTTGCTTTTAATGTATGCATATATGAAATATGTTAATCAAGTAAATATCACACACATTAAACTTCAAGCCCATAAACGTATTTGTACATTTTTTTTAATACCGAAAGTTTCTTGTCACTGGATATCATGAACCCCTTTTATCGTCTATGTCTTTTCGCGCTTCGTTAATTTGAGATTTGGCCTTGACTTAAAACGGTTATGACGTAAGATGATGACCCGTTAGAAAAAACATATTGTTTTCCATTGGCTAGTCAACTGCGCGGGAAAGATTGTACTGACTTAACAAGGCTATCAGTATTCGGGATGTCATATTCCCCAATCAGCAAATAATGGCTCAGTAGTTGTAAATTAATGCCGAAATTTCCCCGAAATATTTTGTAAATTTATAAGTGAAATACAATGTTTTTTTTATCAATTTCGTTGTCACAACATCTCTGACTGGCATTTTTTATTTAACTTGTCTCACCTACCATGGAGAGGCATGCAACCTCAGCCGGCTTAATGAGAATTAATGACACTATTGAATCAACTTTTCGTCAGACAAATTATATAATTATTTCATGCTATCATGTACTTTATACTTTGACGAATGTTGTTCACAACTGTCCTGTACCTTGTTTGCTAAATAATTATACGTTCTTAAGTAATCATAGTAGATGTTGTCTCATTTTATGTAATAATAATAATAATAATAATAATAATAATAATCTTTTATTATAGTGACATGTGTTTTCGTACATGAAAATTACATATATACAATGTAAATAAAGAACACCCGGCCTTATAGGCCTATAGGTCACCTTAACAACAGTGTAAAATGCACGTGAATATATACAAATGGACAATTGAAATAATAAGAGTCTGTGTAACATAGTTACATATAATAGCTGTTTAGAGGCAAAATTAACGTTTAAACATAAATAACAAATGACTACTTTAAACATTAGGAATAATTGTTCTGTATTAAACTTAATTTGTATAGAGTCAGTATAAACGCTTAATATCATAAGAGTTGTCGTGATACCGTAACATTTAGTTGAAATTTGTCATAGCTGTTTCTCAAATTACAATATATCCGTATTATAAATTAAATAAAAGTTAATACAAATGACCTTTTCAAGAAAATGTGGGTAATAATCGATAATGTTACATGAGGTTCATATATATGTACAACTTTACACAGACAAAATAAAGGATGAAAATCTAAGGTATTTACTGATGAAAATCACCGCATACTAGTATATAACATACTACTTATGATATAATAAGCATTAACAATAAATTTTGCACATTTTCTAGGGTGAGTTTGAACCAAGAAAACAAGTTTGTCTTTGTTTGATTTGCGTATAAATTCATCACAGTTTAAAATGTTTCCAAATATAACAGATCTTGGGTTACTATAAAGAGCACATTCAACAAGAAAGTGAGTCTCGTCTTCAACTAGTCCGCTATTGCACAACTTACACAGTCTTTGTGCAGGGGATTCACCCACATAACGTCCGGTTTCAACCCTAAGTGGAAGTATTCCGGTTCTGAATTGAGCAAATAAAGCCCGTTCATTTCTTTTTAAGTTCAACTTAACATATTCCTCACAAGTAAACTCAGTTTTAAATGTTCTATATGTTCTCAACTTTGATACTCGTTCGTAATCTCTAGACCAAACGGTTGAATAAAACTGGTTCATGTTTTCTTTGGCTAAGTCCATTGAGACGGCGAGTTTCCTATTGTAATACTCCGTTAGGTGAAGTCTAGACATAACGGTTTTAATATCACTGCACCAGTTACTGTTATTTGGCGAGCTGTAATCTCTATTGAATGCACGCTTGGTTAGTCTATTCTCATCAAGTTTTACCAGTCTATTCCAGTACCTGATCATTGCGAGCCATCTACGGTACATGCTGGGTAGCCATCCAATTTCACGAGTAACGCTAATATAGGTGTAAATCGATGTACACCTAAAAAGTACCGTATCGCCCTGTGGTGAATATTTTCCGCTGATTGGTAGTGTTTATATCCCAAATGGAAGCACAGTAATCGATATTGGTATAACACAGGAATTGTATAGTTTTTCGTAAGTTTTAAATCCAGTTTGTTTCAGATTATGAATTTTATTTATAATAGATCCGAGAGCTCTCCCGGCACTTTTTGAAAGTATTTCACAATGAAAACTATAGTCGCGTTTCTCATGCATGATAACACCGAGATACTTATATTTGTCTACAATTTCCAGCACATTCAATCCAATTTTAAATTCATATTCTGTCCGTTGTGTGCGGCCTTTTCGAAAGTGTACGACTTTAGACTTTTTCTGTGTTACGAGAACCCGCCATCGCTTGCACCAGTCATGCATTTGGTTAAGCATTATCTGTAGATCTGCTTCCGACTTTGCGATAAGGACTATATCATCGGCATATAGCAACATTTAGACCGAAGTGTCATCGATTTTGACCCCAAGGTCAAGGTTGTTGATTTCGGTCACAAGGTCATTCACGAAGACCGAGAAGAGCGTCGGTGAGAGGTTGCCTCCCTGTTTTACCCCGTTGACACACTGGAACCACTCCGTTAATCGTCCATTAATACGCACACATGACACTGTATGATTGTATATGCTTTTTTTA